>NC_086051.1:15796998-16100147 GCF_947568885.1 Cydia strobilella | reverse complement strand
ATATTTGTTCTACAAAAGAGAGCCATCCGGTCTATTTACAAGATGGGGTCTCGAGAATCATTAAGAGATCGGTTTAAAGAAATAAACATCTTAACAGCAGCATCTCAATATATTTACGAGTGTATTGTCTATGCTCTTAAGCACATAGATTCCTTTAAGAAAATGAATAGTACTAGACACAATCATAAAATTGCAATGCACAAGTTTCGTGTGCGTTTAAAGAAATAAACATCTTAACAGCAGCATCTCAATATATTTACGAGTGTATTGTCTATGCTCTTAAGCACATAGATTCCTTTAAGAAAATGAATAGTACTAGACACAATCATAAAATTGCAATGCACAAGTTTCGTGTGCGTAAATTTTATAAATCTTTTCTGGGACAATGTATATTATTCTATAACAAATTGCCCAAAGAGGTGTTTAATTTGTCAATGAAAGCTTTAAAACAATATTTAAAAACCTCCTTAATGAAAAAAGGATACTACAGTGTCGAAGAGTATCTTAACGATAAAACTGCTTGGCCTAAATTGTATCAAAACAAGAACGACTGCATGAAGCTTAATAATTAATTATTTTTATATAAATTAGACCTTTAAATAACTGTTTAATGTACCTACCTAAAACTTCTTTTTTTGTCTGTTTTGGAAATTATTGTAAATTACCTATATACCTATTATTGTTAGAATTTGATTATTGTGCTTATAATTTTGTTTTTGACGATGCAAAATGCTGATTCAGCCAACAAGTAGGTATGTATAATTTTTATGTAACTACCATTAGGTAATCGCACTTTATGCGCATGCATGCTTTATTTCTAGTTTAGTATTAATTTCGTGTAAGATAAAATGTAGATTTTTGACGATGCAAAAGCGATCCAACAGATCCTACTTGAATAAATTGATTTTTATCTTTATCTTTTAAAGGTGGCACAGAATTAGAATAAAATTTTCGCGTCGTTAATTTCATCCTACTGCTACCTATATACTGTGACCACGGATGTCAACGCGTTTGACAAATTAATGGCACTAAGTGACGAATACTGGCTTCGCATTCAAACTCCTAGTACCTACATTATATATTACATATAGTTATGTACGGTTAATGGCGTTAATCAAATAGATAGGGTCTCTACTATCAAAGATAGATATAACTCCGTAATAGATGGATACAGTCTAAGGAAAAAACGTGCCTCGAAAATCAAGAAAATTTGATTCTCGATCAGAGGGCGCTACTAGCTTTGGCCTACTGTCGTATAGACGGCGTTGACGGTTTCGTTTGTTATTTAACAATTTTAACGCATATCAGTGAAAGAACATGGGTCAAAATCATAAAAATAATTAATGCAAATAAAGAAAATCATTTATCCATATCTAAATACATTTTATCGTATTTTTATAAATCTTCATTTTTAGTTTTAAGGTGTGTCGATAGATGGCAGTGAATTTACTGGGGTTACAAAATGTACTATGACAGTACCGCTCTATCTTATTATATCCTCTTTGCTACTATGTATGTTGCCTAGAGTGATGGCTCACGGCAAATAATATATGTATTTACGTCGGTAGGGATTAAATCATTGTTTAATTTGTCTAAAGTTTATAAGTACCTAATTTGATAATTAGGAAAAAAACCTTTCATATGTATGTTTGTATGTGTTTGTTTTCTTTTGTATGGCTCCATCCCCTGTATCCCAAAAATGTATATTTTTATGAAATAAAGAATTTTGTATTTTTTCTTGTATATGTCCTTTTTATTTGTTTTATGACAAAAAATTTAATTAAATTTTGATTTTATTTAATTTAATTTTAATAATTTTTTAAATGTACCTATTTATTGTTATTTTAATTGTGCTCGTGATTTTAATGTAATATGGATATCGTTATCTGCAAGATGAATTGATTGATTGATATGTGTGTAGTGGTCAAAAATCGTGTGTTTAAACCTCGATTGTGTCGTATAGAGCAGAAAAAATTGTTGTTAAAAAAATACAAAAAAAGATTATAGCGTAAAAGCAAAAAAATACAACGATAAAAGTGCGAAAAATAGCAAATTCACAACGAGTGGCGAATTTCAAAACACGATCGAAGAGTGTTTTAAATCGACACGAGTTGCGAATTACCTATTCGCACGTGTATCGTACAACGTTTTACAGTACATATGGCCCTTTAAATTTTCGACGTAGTTACGTTATGTGTTTATTATAGCACAGGGTGTCGTAATGGAGCACCAGATGGACTGTAAAACGTTGTACGATACATGTGCGAATTTCCTATTTATCGCACTAGTATCGTAATAAATGTACTATTTTTGAATACGTTACGGTCGTATTTTCTCTTACTTGTCGTTTTAATTGCTGACTCATGTAAATATTTAAATTTCGAATATTACTAATTAAACACTCAAGTTAAATACATCAATTTAAATTGCATTCTAACGCCTTCACAAATTAGAAGTACATCCAACAAAATTAATGAAGATGTACTTAACACAATAAAAATTAAATACATTAAAGAAAATGCAAATCACGCTCTTATACAATTCGTATTTAACATTATTCAACTCTATGCAGTTAACATAAGTCATTTTAAACGCAAAAAAAAATACGATCAAAAACCATTCTTATACCTTTTTACTAAAGTTCACTTAAACCGCACAGGTAAAGTAGCGTAGCTGAAGGCCTACCGCGAACACCTAAATTGCGGGCAACTTTCTCTGTCACTCTAATAACGCCTTAATTGGAGTAAAAGAGAAAGATGCCCGCAATTTGCGAACTTCGGTGTTCGCGGTAGGCCTTTCGAATTGTCTGCATTTTTAGACAAAGCAATTTGAATTCTACGCCATCGTAATAGGGTCCCCGGGTAATTGACATGCAAAGAGGTGAAGGCCCATGTACCGTTGCCGCGGGGTGAACGACCCCGCGTGGGAATACGATCTTTGCGTAGAGAACAAATAGCCGATGTGTGTAGAAAATATTATCAAAAAGAAATCATAGGTGGCCCATCAGATATATCGGAGCGGCCAAGGTGCTCAAAAATATCTGAACACGCCTCTATTGTCAAGGCGCTAGTGTGCGTGTTCAGATATTTGTGAGCACCTCGGTCGCTCCGATATATCTGATAGCGACTGTACGTGATTTTTATTATAGGTGTATTTTTTTAGAGTGAAAAGGAAGGAACGCTTCAGAAAATAAGTGCGCAATTTTTCCGTAATTTTTTTTCACTTTCAATTATTTTTTTAATGTTATTCCGGTCCAACACCGTACCGTACAATACAGTACGGTACAATGATATCCGTACAAATAAAATATTGATAAATTGATTGAATACGTAAAACAGAGAAATAGCAATAATTGCAATACATATTTCTATGAAGTAAGGGCAAAAGGGTAAAAAGTAAGGGCAAATCGCCTAGCGTGGTACGGGCATGTGATGCGGAGGGATAAAAGTCGTGTGACGAGAATGTATGTATGTATGTATGTATAAACTCTTTATTGTACAAGGACATAGAACACAAATATGGCACAGAAATAGGCAGTACAAAGGCGAACTTATCCCTTTAAGGGATTTCTTCCAGTTAACCTTTGAGTAGATGAGAATTGATGAAGAACGGTAGACAGATATAGCACTGCGTACAATAGACTAGAATGGTATTAAGAATGAATGTGGAGGGAGGTACGAGAGGAAAACCGAGGAAAAGCTGGATGGACTGGAGAGATGATATGAAACGAACGCAAGTGAATGATGAGATGACGGGCGAGAGAGAGGTATGGAAGAAAAAGACATGCTGCGTCGACCCCAAGTCAATGGGACAAGGGCAAGCGAATGATGATGACTCATGAAACGACTGACTATGAAACGAGATAATCATGAACCTTTAATCAAAGGTTACTCATGTATTCATAGACCCGACTTTATCTGATCTAATCATTACTCGGTATCTTCTAGGGTTTGCTCCCGGTACTGAGTTTGTATGGAGAGAACCGGGAATTCCCGTAAACTCAGTACCGGCAGGCCTATGGAACTCTCCGCGCGAGCTCAGATTTATACCTACGAATCGCCTCCCGTTCACGGTAGAAAAGCAAGCCAGTTGGCTGCCACACGCGCTCACGCATGCACGTCACCGCGCGCCGCACTTGCAATTTTTACGATAGTTACAAGCTACGTAGTTACTTACTATTGAGTTTCTTTCATTAAAAATGTAGTGTTTTAAGTATTTATTACGACAAATTTATAGTTACAAAGTAAAACAGTTGTAAATGAATGAATGAATGAATGACTCATTTTATTTCACTCTGCTGTTAGAAATGATAAATACCTATTGGTGTTTATCATTTCTAAGCGTCGGCAACCCTAGCGTTGTGCCGGTGCGCGCGGTGCGGGGAGCGGCCCGCCGAAGGTCACTCCATTATATTCTTGTGTAGGTATCAAAACGGTAGGTATTTGCGTTTTCTTTGAGAGATAAGTATCTGTTCGTAAGAACTATTATATAATCTGTGGTACCGGGAGTAAACTTTCACGGTATTGCTACAAAGAAAGAAAGTGGGTGCGGCTGCCGAAGCTGCCGAGATCCCCAAAAGGCGGAATTACGGGGGTCTCGACGCCAATTACAACTTTGTTCCTTTCGGTGTCGAGACCCTCGGTCCGTTAGGCCCGGGAGCTCAGGTCACAGAATAACTAATAGTACTACCGTACAGAAAATTCACTCCTTCACAAAAGCCAGATTTAGGTTGAGCCAGAGTTGCTCGCGCGTAGCCGAGAGGAGCAGTCGCGCCCCTTGCGTAATAACCCGTGTAAATAGTGCAGCAAAGTGACACCGATCGCGCCTACGCAAAAAAATCGGACCCTCCTTGTCGCACCTGCAGGGCAGGGCCATTAGGTGCCCCCCTAGCGGGTTTTGTGAGCGAGACAGGAATATCGGCTACGAATGCTACGTCGCTGCTACGGGGAACGTAGCACAGGCCGCGAAATCCAGGAAGCGCAGTCAAAATAAAACTACAACTTGTTTACATCTATAGATTGAACGGCTAACCGACAAAAAAAAAATGGTCAAAACAGTCAAGTGCCACAAATGTACCAAAACGATAGGAAAAAAATTCCCAGGAGCGCAGTGCAGCAAATGCTTTAGATGGCTGCACTGTAATGGCACATGCAGTTCGCTAACACCGGAACAACTCGGCGCATTATCCACGACGGACTCCATAGATTGGAAATGCCGCAACTGCACGGCCGGCGGCAAGCCGAAACGCCTATCTGTAATACTCCCGGACCCGGAGCCCGCGGAGCCCATAGAGGACGAAGACTCAGAAACAGAGGCCACCGAACCAGGCGGGCGAGATAAAAACATACTACTCGACATTCACAAGGAGATACGCGAGTTAAGGCAGACCGTCAAGAACATTATAAAACAGGAGATGCAAGAATCGATGAAATACTATTCGGATAAAATCGACGACTACGAAGGAAGAGTGAAAGATCAGGAAACCAAAATAAAGCTGATGGAAAACAAAGTCAAACACATAACGGACTCGTACAAAAATCTGGAACTAAAATACGACGCCCTAGACCAAAAAGTTAGCAAGTTAGAACAAGGTCAAATAAGCAACGTCATTGAAATATGCGGGGTAAATGAACAGAAGGACGAGAACATACAGCAAATAGTGTCTACTATGTGTCATCTGCTACAGCAAAACGAAGAGGACATTGTGAGAGCACATAGGAAAAAAGCAACGGACTCGTACAAAAATCTGGAACTAAAATACGACGCCCTAGACCAAAAAGTTAGCAAGTTAGAACAAGGTCAAATAAGCAACGTCATTGAAATATGCGGGGTAAATGAACAGAAGGACGAGAACATACAGCAAATAGTGTCTACTATGTGTCATCTGCTACAGCAAAACGAAGAGGACATTGTGAGAGCACATAGGAAAAAAGCACCAATACGGACGGGACAGGCCCAGGCAGCCCGTGCCGCCATTGACGCCCCTATTAGCGTAACTCTGAGAGAGGGCTGTCAAGATATGTGGATTAGTGCATCAAAAAATACAACCATCACGTCTAGTGTATTCAAAAAAGCCAATATGAGAATAACTGCCGGCGGCACCGGCCATGTAAACACAGAGGAGCAGCCAGCGGGCACGGATGACAGGAGCGTCGATAAAAAAATCTACGCAAGAGCCGCACTGACACCCAGTGTGGCGTATCTGTTATGGAAAGCGAAGAGCGAGTTGAAGCCTCTGTGCAAACATGTGTGGTGCAAGGACGGTCGTATTATGGTGCGGAAGGAAGACAATGCAAAGAAAATATATTACGTGCACTCACTGAAAGACATACAAAATATTAAATCGTCGATGGACCGCGCTCCCGAAGGCTGATTGCAACAATAATACAAATATACCTGTGTTTAGTCATATATAGTGTTTTTTAATACAAAATACAGATATAAATGGAAAGTGGAGTATGTGAAAAGAGCTTTAATAAGTGGAGCGACTTCACTTGCGACATAACCTCAAATCATAACAAACTATTATTGCTACATGTCAACATTAGATCTCTTATAAAAAACTTTGCCATTTTAGAATACAGTGTGAAGACAAGCCCAGTAACGATTCACTTAATTGTAGTGACAGAGGCCAACGTGAGCGACCAGACTAAAAACCTATTTCATCTAGAAAACTACACGATGAACACGGCGTTACGAAAAGATAGAAAAGGTGGCGGCATTATAGTGTATTCCCATAAAAGTGTAACATTTATGCAGAGTGACACGAACACAGCGTCGTTCGAATGTTTAAGTGGTGAAGTGATTTTGCCGTGCGGCTATATAACGTATATATGTGCCATTTATCGTCCGCCTAGTTCTAACGTGAGTGACTTTGTTGGTGAGTTAGCCAGACTATTAACTGCAGATCCAATGAACTGTAATTTATTATTATGCGGGGACATAAACATAGACATTAGCGTATCTAATCATATGTCAAACTACTACCAAGATACTTTAGCAGATAGAGGCCTCCAATGTTGCATCTCGCAGTACACAAGGATTGAATCCACTCTAAGAGGTACTTCCAAGTCGTGCATAGACCACATTTACTTTAGAGACATCTCAAATAATAATAGGCGGTCCCAACCCCACCATGTCAGTGCTGCGGTAGTGCGTGATGCAATAGCGGACCACTTCATTACTGGCTTCTCCCTGACTAGTCAAATAGTAAAAACAAACACAGTATGTAGTAAATTAGACAATAAAATGGTACAGCAAGAGTTAATCAAAATAAATTGGGAGCCAGCTCTGAAAATGAAGGACCCAAATTGTATATACAACTGCATAAGTAACAATTTTGAAAATATATATGACAAGTGCACTATCCAAAAAACCACCAATAGCAAACCCAGGGAAAACTGTCTCTGGATAAATGACAAACTCTTAGAAATGTCACGTGTAAAAAATAAGTTACTACAAATTCATCTAAAAGACCCCAGTAATAAACAAAATGAGTTGTTGTATAAAAAATATAGGAATAAAACAAATAAGCTCATGAATAAAGCTAAAAATAACTATACTAAAAGGGAAATCTGTGTTAATTTTAGAAACCCTAAAAAGCTATGGCAAATTATAAATAGTCTGACAGGAAGAATTCTGAAAGCCGTTGATGATGTACTGCTGAAGTCATTCAAAATGAAAGCCGCTGCCCTGTGTAACAAGTTCTCTAAAGACTTTGAAAATAATGTTAAAAATATACTAAACTTGTGTGATATTCCATTGCTCGACCAAAATACCTATCAAAACACCCCAAACCTGACACTGAAAATTAGAAAACTAAGTGAAAAAGGTATGTATAAAATTGTTAATAACTTAAATGAAAAAAAGAGTGCAGGCTATGACAGAATTAGGGCTAGAGATGTAAAGTACATAAGCAAGGAAATATCACCTGTCCTTACCCATCTTGCTAACCAATGTATTAGTAATTCAGTATATCCGGACAAATTAAAGATAGGATTAATTAGGCCAATACATAAAAAAGGGAGCTATACTGACACAGACAATTATAGGCCTATTACTATATTGCCAGTAATTGACAAAATTCTAGAAAAACACCTAGGTAAAACATTAAATGATTTCCTGTCGGGCAATGGAATATTACATGAAAAACAATTCGGTTTCCAAAAGGGGAAAAACACTACCCAATTACTAGCACAATTTACTGATGAGATTAACATGCACCTTAATGAGAAAAAACATGTCCTAGCGGTAATGATTGACTTCAGCAAAGCATTTGATACCTTAAATCTTAATAAATTATATAATAAGTTACAACAAAGCGGTATTCAGGGGCCGGCTCTGAACTTGATAAAGAACTATCACACAAATAGATACAATACGGTCAGCATTGCAGGAGAGCAAAGTGAGCTGCTGCAGTCTTACCAAGGCACAGCACAAGGCTCTGTGCTCGGGCCAACCGAATACTTAGTTTATGTCAACGATATGTGCAACATATTCAGAGAGGCCTCCGTATACCAATTTGCAGATGATACTTGTCTAATAACAGCTGATACTGATATCTCAGAGGCACAACGCAGGTTGCAGCGCGAATTTGATATGTTATGCAAATGGTCCCACGATGCAGGATTAACTATCAATTACCAAAAAACTAAAATATTGCATATAAGGTCACCTTACATCAAAACCAACATAATACCCAAGATTACAGCACACAAACACCCTTGTTTGCATGGGTCAGGTTCGAGCTGCGACTGTGAGCCCCTGGACTTAGTAGAACAGCATAAATACCTTGGACTTATAATAGATAATAAATTTAATTGGAGTCCGCACATTGACCATGTATGTAAGAGACTAAGAGCTGTACTCAGTAACCTGACAATACTTAAAAACAAAATGCCATATAATACACTCCGTCTAATATACATGGCCATGGCTGACTCGGTGATAAACTATGGAATATCTAGCTATGGCAGAACCCACAAAAGTCACCTACAGCGAATATATAGTTTACAGTTAAGAATCTTAAAATCCATTGTACCACTAAAAATCAAATATAAACATAAACATAATTATGATAACTTATTCCAACATTGTAGAATAATGAATGTGTATGATAAAGTGAAACTAGCGATAGTATTAGAATATAGACATAAATTGGAAAGTCTGAATAGGTATGACAGGCCAACTAACCTTAGAGTACTGTTAAATAAAAAATATTTCAATATACCAAGTAGCAACAACTATTATGGGCAAAGAGTCTGGTCGAGTTATTTGCCACACATCTTAAATAGTCTTCCTAGAGATATAATAGATAATTTAGAAGAGGGTAAGCCCCATAAAATTAAAATCATGATAAAAAAGCACTGCCTGAATATTTAAGTTAACCTCATAATTGTTAAATATAGCATATTATACCATAGACCATACTTAGCATACAATCTATTAGAATGTAGATTAGGCTAAGTCTGTAAATAGTCTTTGTAATCTTTCTTGAAATAAACAGTTTAAATTTTAAAATTTTTTTTTTTTTAGGTATAAAATTATACCTACACTCGCCGCCTGCAAGCAAAATTGAAACTTATAACCGCGCACGAACCTTGAATCTTCTTTGCGCGCCGCAGTTTTATGACCGAGCTGCGAGTGTCGGCACGGGGTTGTCACTTGACAAGTTTTTGTATCTATACCTACTGATTTATTATTTTTAAGATAAATTTGTAGGAATTACAAATGTTGATTCTGTAAACATAAAATTTTTAGCCGGAAATAGTATGTCTGATTCTCACGGAAGTAGGTATGCCACAGAAGTACTTATTCCTTTGAAGATATGTGGTCAATATAGTCCGGAATTTAAAAAAAATGTTTTTTCTGCTTCCTTGTTCTTCCGTTTATTCAGACATCCGTAAACAGAACATTATCTTTTATACACATTAGATCGCGATTTAGGTTTCGAAGCCATTGCGTATTTACAATTTTGCGCGAGCGCCACGTGACACGACTATCGTGCGAGCCGAGCGGCAGCCCACTGCCATACACCTTCCCGGGCGGTGCGCCGGCCAAATATACCTAAACTGCGCAGTGACACCCCCCTGCTCAGGTTGGGGTCTGGCTGCTGGTGCTGGGAACGGCTGGTTGAGGTCACTGGGGCCAAAAGAGCTGGCAGCTTCCTCGCTCAACGATTATTGCATTGCAATTCAGCGAGGAAATGCTGCCAGTATCTTTGGCACTATGCCCTTTTAGATATATTTTAGCTTTTTTTAGGTATTAGTTTTATATAAGGATTGCAATAAGTCCAAATTTGTGCAGCAATGTAGCTTTATATTCAAATCTCGGGGACGAAAACTGGAGCTGTACGAAAACTAGCGCAATGACCCTATATAATAATAGACAACATTTTCCCATTTCCTCCTGTTATGTTAAATCAAGTTTGGCGAAGCACCACGGAATCACGAGAGGCTCTTAAAAGATATAATATAAATAATGTTCGCTATTCTAGGAGTTCTTTTATTCTGGCCACATAGTGGATATAGTCAAGAACGGTGGGTACAGTGTCCAAACTCTGTATGTATTTCCAAAGATATAACTCCGTAATAGATGGATACAGTCTAAGGAAAAAACGTGCCTCGAAAATCGTTTGTTATTTAACAATTTTAACGCATATCAGTGAAAGAACATGGGTCAAAATCATAAAAATAATTAATGCAAATAAAACAAATCATTTATCCATATTTAAATACATTTTATCGTATTTTTATAAATATTTATTTTTAGTTTTAAAGTGTGTCGACATATGGCAGTGAATTTACTGGGGTTACAAAATTTACTATGACAGTACCGCTCTAGTATAAGTTACTCTATGGTATTTCTTAGTTTTATTTGCAAGAAGTTAATGTAGTTGTCAAATTTCCCGCTAGATGTCGCTGTACCATGTGTTGAAAATCCTAGTTCGCGGTGTTAAAATTTTTCCGAGAAGGTTTTAAACTAGTGGAATAAATTACATTAGGCCAGGATTACACTTGTAAGTTTTACTTACG
This sequence comes from Cydia strobilella, assembly GCF_947568885.1. NCBI lineage: Eukaryota > Metazoa > Arthropoda > Insecta > Lepidoptera > Tortricidae > Cydia > Cydia strobilella. Next base: position 16,089,114 of record NC_086051.1, on the reverse strand, counting down.
TAAGTAGGGACAAAGCTATTTGCTAGAATGAGATAACGATATTCATATCTCATTCTGTAGTATAGCTGTGTCCCTACTTACGTAAGTAAAACTTACAAGTGTAATCCTGGCCTTAGGCCACAGCTATACTACAGAATGAGATATGAATATCGTTATCTCATTCTAGCAAATAGCTTTGTCCCTACTTACGTAAGTAAAACTTACAAGTGTAATCCTGGCCTTACATTCAACAGCGAAAGTAGGTAAGCGGTTAGATAACTTTTTTTTGTATTAACCGACCGGTCTGACCTAGTGATGTAGTGACCCTGCCTATGAAACCGATGGTACCGGGTTCGAATCCCGAATGGGTTAGAGGAGAAAACACCAGACATCATTAAATAAAGGATTTAATACATTAAAACACGGAAAACAAGCGTAAATCACACTCCGACGCCGCAATGGCGAGCGATCCTCGTCTGACAGTTCGGGACGCGCCACTCGTTATGTGAACATCGACACCGACCGTAGGGTTGCGCTCGAGCATATCACATAATCGGTTATCAATAAATATTTATATATTACATATCCTACTAAAAACATTTTCATGTAAAATGTTGCCAAGACGAAACCATAAGGCTCGCACTGTCAAAAAGTTATCAAATCTCTTGTAGAGCCAAGCTTCCTACAAGCCATAACTTCCCAAACTCTACACCACTGTGATATTAGGTACAGTTGCCATCAGATATATCGGAGCGGCCTAGGTGCTCACAAATATCTGAACACGCCTCTATTGTCAAGGCGTTAGAGTGCGTGTTCAGATATTTTTGAGCACCTCGGCCGCTCCGATATATCTGATGGCGACTGTACTAACACAAGCTCTAAGTAAACTTTTGTTACTGACGACTGCTGACATTATGATTCTGAATTAAATTATTTGAATTGAATTGAATAAAAAATGCATATAAATTCATAGTTCGATTCTCAGCGGAGACAGTGAATACCCACATTTCGTTACCAAAAACCTCTGTTTTTTTATAGTCTGCGAAACACGCGTAACACTAATGATATTGAAGCTCAATCATGTGAGTGAGTGCGAGCGAGACAGACTTACACGGGATGTAGGGGAAACCAAGGTATAACGGACCTTGAGGGTAAAACGGACCGGGCTTATAACTTTCAAACTATTAACTTCATCTAGTATAGACTCGTGTCAACATAACAGTCTCCTCTCCCTCAGTGCTGGCCGGAGTGGCCATGCAGCGGCACGCGTTTTCATAATTCATAATTTGTTGCTCATTATCATGTGGTACTAAACAGATGTTACATTAGGGTACGTTCACACATGAACCCTGTTAGAACACAGCAAGTATTTCTTAAAACTAAACTATAACTAGGTACATAAATTAAAATTAACGCATTTTCATCAAGGCATAAGATTAAAAGCTAATACTTATTATTTTATACTTATTTTATTATATTAATTACTTATAAATATATTTTTTTTATTTTGTTATAATCAATTAGGTACTTATTTGGGTACTATTTCAATAGGTACATATAAGTTTTGATTAATTTTATCTGTATTACATAATTTGTTGTTAAATACATTCCCACAGTAGCATTAATAGGTTTGGTTTGTTTTTATCAAAGTAAGTTTATTTTTGTGTATTTTGATGTAAAAACAGCAAGTTTTGATCTACCTTTTTTTTTAAATTATAAACTGATCGGCGATTGGCCCTAGTCACACCTGATGGAAAGTGAAGACAGGGCCTAAGATGGAGCTTACCGGTTCAGTAACAGCCTATTCACTCTTGTTTTAAAGAGACCGAGGTCATATTGATCTTCACTTTTATTACGTTAGCAATATAAGGGTTTTTCGAGTTTTTGAGATATTGTTTATAATTTATAAACGTATATTTCGACAATCTCAAGGGAATCAAAATTACCTACCTACCGGGACCTAGAACTATAACATTTGGCAAGTAATATACGGCCCGATTCTAACTTAAACACGTCAAATATTAGGTCTAGAAACGATATGGATCAGATGTTTTAGTTTCAAAAGTGACGTTTTTGTTTGAAGAAACGTCACTTTTGACACTGACGTATACATATTATCAAAGATAGATGTAACTCAGTATTAGATGGATACAGTCTAAGGAAAAAACGTACCTCGAAAATCACGAAAATTTGATTCTCGATCAGATGGCGCCACTAGTTTTGGCCTACTCTCGTATAGTACTACTCGCCTTTGTGCCTGAGCGCGTGGCCATTGTGTGTGAGCCTCAGGCACCAATGCCACGCGCTCACTCAAAAGAAATAATGGCTTTTGTTTAACAGAATGCCATTGTTAGTACAGGTAAGTGAACGAGCTCAGTAGAGATAGCGTTAACTATAAACACCAGTATTTATTTGTCTTTGCCAATACGCACACAGCAGGTGGGCTAGAGCCATACAAAGGTATATATTCAATAGGAAGTATTACTGCAGAATTCTGGCGCCAGAGTGCAGCACTAGCACCTATCGAAAACCATAGACACAGGGCTGACACGCTATAGATCAAAACTCACTTGCGTTTCTATGTGTGAACGGCACGTCTGTACACGCGTCATGCGTCATTGTGTGAGTGAGTTGCTTAAAAATAGTACTGAGCGGCCGGCAAACGGCCGCGGGGCGAGGTAATTGAGTCGGGGCGGGGCGGTGCGTGGCCGTTCTGTATGATAATACTATTACTTATTCTGTGCCATAGAGTAACTTATACATACTGTTCCTTAAACAGTTTATTGACAAGTCTTCACTATGACATTGATGCATCGAGGCGGTTTGTTTAGAGATAGCCTACCGCGAAACGCGAAAATCGAAATTTCGTTGTCTGCCTCTCTATCGATCGAATATGCAAGTGATAGAGAGGCAGAAGTCGAACTTTCGATTTTCGTGTTTCGCGGTAGGCCCGGTGATTGTGCTAGTGACGCCCTCTAAGCAGAGTTTCGCGTAGTATTCCCAGCTGCGTTACCGTCCCAGCTTTTTCACTCAATGACAACTTTATTACCTTAAAAATAATAATATAAAACAAAGTCGCTTTCTGCTGTCTGTCCGTCTGTTACTATGTTTGATCTTTAAAACTACGCAACGGATTTTGATGCGGGTTTTTTTATTAGATAGTGATTCAAGAGAAAGGTTTATATGTATAATTTATAAAGGTTTTGTGTAAATTAGTTGAACTACCAGTGCGAAGCCGGCGGGTCGCTAGATATATGTAAAAATAGATAAAATATGTTGTACTTTGATTACAAGGTATTGTTAGTGCAGCATTAAAATGTGCTTTATATTGATATGCAATTAAACCTCAAACAAATCACATAATTTAGAAATCTAAAATTCAAATACTTTCTTCTGGGAACAAAAAAAACCTACAGTAAAAAGTAGAATGACCCATACACCCTTTCCACAAAACGAACACATTATTTTTAAATGTCACTGGAAATCCTCAATTTGCACTTCATTCTAACACGCAGGCGTCTCTTTCTCTTTTGTGTAGACTGGTATATAGTCGTCTCTGTCGCACATTATTATTTTTTATGGAGCCATTGGAAAGTGCATCGCTCGTGACTTGAAACGATGCTAGCTCGGCATTTGAACTTAAAAATGTTTTTAGGGTTCCGTAGACAACTAGGAACCCTTATAGTTTCAAGTTTCAATATGTCTGTCTGTCTGTCCTTCCGAAGCATTGCTACGTGACCGTTAGAGCTAGAAAGCTGCAATTTGACATGGGTATAAAAATCATTAATTCCGAGAAAGTTTGTTAAATAAAAACTAGCAAAATTATACCCCTACAAGTAAAGAGTCATTCTCTGAGAATATGTCTGTGCGGTTGTGTCTAATTGCCACGACTCTTTTCATACATTTTGTATAGGTCGCGGCAATTAGACCGCAGACATATTTTTTGAGAATGACCCTAAGGTGAGGATGTTTTTTGGTTCAACCCTATGGTTGGATATGTCTTTCAAAACGAATAGGGGTTCTCATTAACATTTTTTTATAGTTATTTTTTTTATTAAAGAATAAAAATACGCCAAAACAATTTAAAACTGCAATCGTTTAAGTGAAACAAAACTATGTTCAGAATATTCTCCCTAGGATTTGAAACATACACGCTAACATTTAGTAAAAAATAACAATTTTTATATACCTATAAGTGTTGTTTAAAATATTTACTTGTTGTACCGAACACAATAAAATTGGCATAGAAAAAAAAAACTTTGTCAACGTATTCTAGGGCCATCCAGTATAATAAAGGCTACACACTACACTGATGTATTTCTAATTACCAAAACTAATCCCCATTATCCCAACTAATTCCAAGCATATTCCGACTAACGCAAAAACGCCGTAGGTACGGTCCGCAAAAAGTTAATGGCTTGTTTAATTGACGTTTTTCCCAACGACCTTGACCACTTTTTTGCTGACGCTACATTGTTTTGTTGTAGGGTACGGTGGGGCTTGTAATGTTTTGTTAAGGGGCCCACTGATTACCAGTCTGCAAATAAATAATGGGCCTTATTTGGTGCAGATACCTTAATTAAATAAGTGTTCCGTGAACAAAGTTTTGTACGGAACAGTAAAAACTTGTGATTTTATTTTGTATCATTTAGATAGCACAATATTATACACGGTGGCTAAAAAATAAGTGCATTCCCGTTGCCATGGAGGTTTTGGGATTATACTGAGCAACTTTTACTATGGGTGTGGGACCAACCCCGAAATCGCGAAAAAGATTTGGCTGTTTCATACATTTTAGCTGGTACATTTTCTATGGGAGGGTAAATTTTTTTTTCACGATTTCGATGTTGGTCCGATAGTAAAAGTTGCTCAGCATAATCCCAAAACTTCCCTGCGCTTATTTTTTGCCACCCTGTATAAAATTGAAGTATTTTACCTACCCCTGACCGTTATGTTTAACCAAACAGAATATTGCAATTATGACTACTTATTTAAGTACACATATACACTTATATGTAACATAGATAGCACTCACGCAATGTTCGACGTTTGTATTTGATGGATCAGATGCATGACATACCTGTAATTAAAAAATATGTATTAGATCCATTCTATAAACGTGTCGACGAGTTTTCGCTTTAGTGTAGTTGGAAGGTTGCCCTTCATGGACCAGGCGGTCTAGCATAAGTTGCGTTCTCGCGCGCGACTCCATACATTTAGCGCGACTTCAAGTATGGACTCGCGCGCGAGAACGCAACTTATGCTAGACCGCCTGGTCCATGAAGGGCAACCTTCCAACTGACCCTAAAGCGAAAACTCCGCCAGAAGCTCTCTCTCGTTTTCGATGCATCGATTGAGTTCTTTAGGTCGGGTTGCACTAAACCGTCTGTCACCGTTTTAGCGTTCGCTAAATTTTATTGTATGGGAAATTTCATAGTTCTCTGCTGCTTGACGTTGATCAGCCTGTAAATTGTGGTTGGTGCAACTGGCCCTTAGACTGCCTGTTATCGATATGCTATCTGGCCCAAATAGATGTATTCATCGACATATTGGATATCCTGCCCTTGGCGCTACGTTTCGCGCTGGTGGTCATGTACATGGTTTTGGCCCTGTTCATTTCGAGTCCGACTTTAAGACTTGCCGAAAATATATTATATAATAAAAACCGATCATTAAATTATCCTTAGAGATATAAAGGGTCTCCAAGACTTGAATTCTTATATAAGTAATTAAGACAAAAAAGTTAGTAATTAAAAGATAAACAAACAAGAACCGAATGAAGTGTCTCACCTTAATGCCACTTAAAAGTTACATAGTTATAACGGGGTCCCTTTGTTTGACAAATTTATTGAAAGTAGTAGTAGTAGTAGTAGTAGTAAATCACTTTATTGTACAAAACAAAAATTCATAATGAAATTAAACAAACAGTCTCCACAAACAGCACCCGTTCACGAGTATGACGCGTATCTCAGCCATCGCCTTCCTCAACTTACATTCGAGATTTACAACCTTGCATAAACAAAATATTGATCGTCTTCGGCATGCAAGAGGCAATACCGATACCGCCAAATTATTAACGGCCGGCCGATTAAACAATTAGTCAGCAGTAAACCGACTGCGGTGCAATTTGGCCGTTTACTTGAAATTTAAAGGCTTAGCGCTTGCATTGATTAAAGTTTCAGAATGTTTAACTACTTGGATTTCAGTTTCATTGGTATTTAATCATAAAGGCCGGTAACGCACTTACAACCCCTCCGGTGTTGAGGGTGTCCATGGGCGGCGGTAATCGTTTACCATCAGGTCATCCGTCTGCTCGTTTGCCTCCTATGTCATTAAAAATAAATTTAAAAAGGCGTAGTGTGTATGGCCAGCTTTAGTGGTAAACAAAACAAACAGCCAACTATGCGTAGTCTGCGTGCTATGCAGAAGTTGGAAATAGTCGTAGTTAACATATCTCGGTTACGCTTTTTCCTGTAGCGACCGGTTAGTTAAGCGTTAATTAGGAAGCGGTTAACTGGCGGTTGTTTTACCGGCTCCGCAGAGGGCATTTTCAGCTAAAAACACAAAGGATAAAAACGGGACCCTATTACTAAGACTCCGCTGTCCGTCCGTCCGTCTGTCTGTCACCAGGCTGCATCTCATGAAACGTGATAGCTAGACAGTTCATATTTTCACAGATGATGTATTTCTGTTGCCGCTATAACAACAAATACTAAACAATAAAATAAATATTAAAGTGGGGCTCCCATACAACAAACGTGATTTCTTTGCCGTTTTTTGCGTAATGGTACGGAACCCGTCGTGCGCGAGTCCGACTCGCACATGGCCGGTTTTAAGCAATTTATTCACACAATGACGCATGCCGTGTGTACAGACGTGCCGTTCACACATAGAAACGCAAGTTTTATATTAAAGGAAAAAAATTGAAAAAATAGCCGTAGCTCAATTGGTTAAGAGCAACGCACGGATTGCGGAGGTTGCGGGTTTAAATCCTGCCGAAAGTGTAACTTTTTCAATTTTTTCCTTTAATATAAAATTTACACTATAAAGACCCATTTTTCCTTTTGCGTAAGTGCGTAACCCTATCTGGAATGGAGTATAGTTTTTCGCTTCTATAGGTTTCAGTTACATCGCACTCTTAAAAACCCAACGTCTTATTTCAATATGAAAGCCCAACCACAAGCCGTAACATATAAGCTGCCCCAACAAAAAAGTCTCTCCACAGTACAAAATGTACGGCGCTTACACCCTTCCAGTTCCGCTCAACAAAATACGTATGGAAATTAAATAAGGCCCATATAAATCACACGCAACTGTCAGACCCTTCATTTGCACAGGCTGTTTACTTAGTTTTGTGGACCTTAAGGCTAAGACTTAAGCGTGATATTGCGATGGCAAGAGGGTAGGCAATCATGTGTTATTGCGGAGTGAAAATCGTGACATTCGTGCTTAGACCGTGTATTAAATCATGTTTTAGATCTGGTTTTTTAGGGATACGTAACTTGAGAAAGATATAATTATCTATGTGGTTCTTTTAAGGTTTTCAAGGACATCCTTCCTACCTTAGCATTTTGAAGGTTGCATTCTAAAATTTCTAAAGAAGCGAGAATGGACCTTATTTACAAGAAAAAGATTTAAGTAGGTACTTAATTAGAATTTTTATCCAATCCATACTTGATTACCAGTCTGCCGGTCGATATTGGCCGCAGTTGTCAAATTTGCGATCTAACTGGCTGATATCGTCCGGCGGACTGGTAATCAGTGGGCCCCTTTAGTAAGATGAATGACTGTTGTGTAAGCAAATCACACTGAACAACTAATAGGGGATCAATCTCTACCATTAGGATGCGTCACAACACAGCACGCCGTAATTGAATTGCAAGAAATAAATATTTTCATTCGCTTATTCAAATTCACATTCCGACACAATGCATCACGTCTCAGTGTGAACGTCCGCTCTATTGCTTTCGAGCTGCATATTGCACATGCATCTTGTATCGTCTAATACCCAGCATTCGCTAGCCAAAGCTTCTTACATGTTTGTCTGAAACCAAACCCTACATAAACGCCTACGCAGCGTACTACGTAGTAGTAGCGAAGCAATGGGGCGCGGGGTGAATCAATGCTTTTCACCTCAGCAGCTCGAACAAGCCTACTTTCGTCACTCCCTGGAGTTAGGAAAGTGCGACTTTCCTCACTCTAAGGAGTGAAACAATGTAGCTTTTTAATTTAGTGAAGGCCATAAACTTCATACTTTTATTAAAAAAATTTTCATGGTATGGTACGGTACGGTACGGTCCGGTACGGTACGGTCCGGTACAGTACGGTACGGTACGGTACGGTCCGGTCCGGTCCGGTCCCGTCCCGTATCGTATCGTATCGTATCGTACATATTATAATACTTTTTTTTCTGTTTATTCTGTGTAATTAGAAATACATTTTAACCTTTAATATGTTCTCACTACTGAGGTGAAAAATTATGTGTGCAACACGAGAGCAAAGTTATTTTACATCTCGTGTTTTTGAGTCCCTCGCTACGCTCAAGATTCCACCTTAGAATCACTCGCTTCGCTCGTGATTCAATTATAGAATCTTTCGCTTTCTCGGGACTCAAAATAAACACTCGCAAGAAAAACCAACTTTCCTCTCTTGTTGCACAAATAACTATTGATACCTATAGAAGTTTCCTACGTGGGCGATCTTGTTGCGAACGCGAACGCCGTGGGCCCGCCGCGCCGCTTCGCTATGCGTTCACGAGTTGTTCGCTTACGTAAGACGCTGCGTTATGCAGTGTTTATGTATGTAGGTAACTGCTTATATAGTGTTCACATATTTATGGCAGCCTGCTACGGGTAAGGCAGTCGTGGTATGATTACTAGACACTCTGAAACATGTCGCGCTTAGTGACAAAAACAGTATCCAAATACGTGAGTAAAACTATCTATAGGGTCATGAACTAATAATATGTCATTACGAAAAAAACACTTCTGGTAATTGTCTGCGAAGTCTCACGCCACAGAATGGAACTGCGTAACGAATCCAACTGTTACGTGGTGACCCGTGGTAATAGTTACACTGTCAATTATTACTACACCGTTACTTGTTACGTGTAACTTTTTCTAAGATGGTTTTTATATACATACATACAACCCTCGAACCACCAGTTGGCTTGTCAGCGGCGGATGGAGAAAGCCCTAATGGATGCTCGCTTGTGACATGATTTTTGGGGCGACCCTTGGTGTGGATACTTTGGCTCCGTCCCACGTCCAGCGCTCGGCCCGGAAACCGGGAACTGCAGATGACGCCCAACTTAACAAGCGCCGCAAATATGCATTTTTAAAAGACAGTTTAAAAGAAAACGTATTTGCGGCACTTTCAGTCGAAAGTTTTGGGCCATTGTCATCAGACACCAAACAAGTTGTGAAAGAAATTTCTCATAAACTTGTCTGGGTGTCTGGCTGTCTGGCGACCTTCGAGCGCTAAGTCTGGCAATCCAACGGGGAAACGCAGCAAGCATCCTGTGGACTATGACTACACGACATAAAATAAATGTATAGATCTTTAAGACATATTACATTAAGGACACACCCCTTTGGCGAACATATTTGTATGTAACAAAAATGATAAACAATAAAGAACTTTCTATTCTATTCTATTCTATTCTGTGGACGATGCCCCAGGCAACTTTAGATTTTATAGACGAAAACTGTTTTTAGTCAAGCAAAATTTAAGAAAAAAAAAGAATGTTTCCTTTAAGTAAAATGAGCTAACTTAAGGTTTTAAGGCACTTTCCCTCCAGGGCCCATAATTTTTTTCCAAGCTGTATATTAAATTATTCGTAAGTTTACAAAGATTTTCTGTAGTGAAATTCGTCCGAAGCGAGTAAAAACAAAGTTCACGCAATGAATACTAATGAATGTCGGGATAGTTTTAAGAAGAAAACTTCCTTTGAATAACTGAGAAGTGGTTTAAAAAGCAATGTTTGGTCATTCATATTTCGGTGAAAAGAGCTAAATAAAAAAGATGCGTACGACTATGGGTTATAGCAAACAACCACACAGCTTTAGAAGTAGGTTGTTGGTATAAAATGTGTTCTGAAATACAGTTCAAGCCAAAAAACCGGCCAAGTGCGAATCGGACTTGCGCACGAAGGGTTCCGTACCATTACGCAAACAACTGCAAAAAAATCACGTTTGTTGTATGAGAGCCCCACTTAAATATTTATTTTATTCTGTTTTTAGTAATTGTTGTTATAGCGGCAACAAAAATACATCGTCTGTGAAAATTTCAACTGTCTAGCTATCGCGGTTCATGAGAGCCTATTGACAGACAGACGGACAGACAGACGGACAGCGGAGTCTTAGTAATAGGGTCCCGTTTTTACCCTTTGGGTACGGAACCCTAAAAAACACGTAAAACTGTTTGAAGATAATTTGTGGTATTTTCTATAAAAAGGGACCTTATTATCGATGGCGCTTACGCCAATATTAACAATGCTCCGATATAAATACAATGCGACGCGACGCTGTGCGGCGTAAGCGCCATCGACAATAAGGTCCCTTTTCATAGAAAATGCCCCATTTAAAATAAATAAATAAATATTGTAGGACATTATTACACAAATTGACCAAGTCCCACGGTAAGCTCAATAAAGCTTGTGTTGTGGGTACTTAGACAACGATATATATAATATATAAATACTTAAATACATAGAAAACATCCATGACTCAGGAACAAATATCCGTGTTCATCACTGAATAAATGCCCTTACCGGGATTTGAACCCAGGACCATCGGCTTCACAGGCAGGGTCACTACCCACTAGGCCAGACAGGTCGTCAAATTTTAAGACGTATATTATTTCGTGGTTATTTTCTATCGCGTATTTAAAACAACTTTTGTGTTAAATTTTTAAATAATACATTTGTCTTATGAATTTGTTTCAACAAATAAGTTTTGTTAAAAATCTTGTATTTAAAGGTTATTTGCTGATGGCGTAACCTTAAGAAAATCAAAGAAACACGAGTAGGTGGGTCAAAATTCTTTTAGTTTTTATGTTTTTTGTTCCCAAAAAATGTGACGGCGTGGTGCTTTTTGTATGGGGTGAAAATTAGTTTTTAATTTTTCTCATGTTAATTATAATCTACAGCTAGAAAGACATGCAATAGTACACGACTCTTTTTATTTATTTGATTAAAGACGAAAATACAAGCGTGACAGAGTGGTCAGAAACAAGACAACAAAAAAAAATTTGACCCATGTAACACATTTCCATGAAAAGGGACCTTATTGTCGATGGCGCTTACGCCGCACAGCGTCGCGCGGCATTGTATTTATATCAGAGCATCGTTTATAATGGCGTAAGCGCCATCGACAATAAGGTCCCTTTTTATAGAAAATACCACAAATGCCCATTTAATTTAAACCGATAGGTACTAGGCTAGGTGGATCTATAGACTAAGTTTTAGTCTAAAGATCCACCTAGCCTTGTACCTATCCGCATTGTACACATAAGTAAAGAAGTCATCAGGCGCTATTTATCAAACTAGTGTAATGTGCGAGCATTACCATTTGTGCAGTAAACAAAATATGGGCAGTATGATAATGAAAATAATCATTTGTGAATAAGTATGATTAGTAGTGTAGAAATTGACAGTGAGAGTGCACTATTAGCTGGAAGAGATCCCTTATAGGGATAAGTTCGCCTTTGTACTTCCATTACTGTAATTTATTTTTGTAAACCCGTGTTGTGTACAATGAAGTGATTACTACTATTACTACTACCAAAGAGGATATAATAAGATAGAGCGGTACTGTCATAGTAGATTTTGTAACCACAGTAAATTCACTGCCCTCTATCGACACACTTTAAAACTAAAAATGAAAATTTCTAAAAATACGATAAAATTTGCATTAATTATTTTTATGATTTTGACCCATGTTCTTTCACTGATATGCGTTAAAATTGTTAAATAACAAACGAAACCGTCAACGCCGTCTATACGACAGTAGGCCAAAGCTAGTAGCGCCCTCTGATCGAGAATCGAATTTTCTTGATTTTCGAGGCACGTTTTTTCCTTAGACTGTATGATACAGTCCGTAATAGATGGATACAGTCTGTATCCATCTATTACGGAGTTGTATCTATCTTTTCTACTACTACTATGGTCCATGACGTAGCAGCTAGGGTCAAACTGTAAGCGAATCATCCTTACACTTAAAATGGGAGATTTTATATATTTAAGATAAAATATATTGACGCCCTTATCTATCTCTGCAACTTTGATGATCTAAACTAACTTTATTGTATTTTATTTAGAGCTTCTTTTCGTACAGTCACCTGCAATAATATGTTACTATTCGAAGGCCGAAAAATTGTGTGTCACGCTCTTATGGCACTACAAACGACTCAGACATGTTGTGTGACAGCACAGCGTCGGATTCACGAACCCTAAGATACATACAAATAGTCCATACTTACCTGTTTCAAAATAAACATACCTGTTATAATCTTCATCTTCTCAAATGATTTTTTCGCCTAAGACAGTAATCTGTTAAACAAAAGCCATTGTCTCTATTGAGACGGGCTCTAAGCTTTCAACTTTGGCACGTGGCAAAGCAGATGCCGTTTAAAAAGCAACTGAATCGCGATAGTACTAAAGTTCAAATCTTATTTACTGCGTATTCTCGCCTATATCGGAGTGGTCGACCGAACCACATTACCAAACCGTATTTTCTTGAATAAGCTGTCAGAAAGATTTGAACTTTAGTACTACCGCGATTCAGTTGGTTTTTAAACGGCATAGTTGCTTTGCCACGTGCCAAAGTTGGAAGCTTAGAGCCCGTCACAATAGAGACAATGGCTTTTGTTTAACAGATTACTGTCTTAGGCGAAAAAATCATTTGAGAAAATGAAGATACACATTATGCGGTTAAATTTAAAGTGAATTCATTTGTGCCATTTTCAACTAAAAGGGTACTTATTGTCGCTTGTCAGGAAGGCGCTATTTCCATATAGCTTCAATTACAATTTAGTGATGGGCAGCGGTAACATTCCCGCTACCAGTAAGTTTCCATTTGGGAATGTTACTAGTAAGTTACCAATGTTACCAGTAACATTCCCAAAAGCCGGTAACATACGAAACTGATGATAGTGATGACTTATATGAGATAAAATAAGGTTCGAAACTTATTTTTTTGTACAACTTACTCAAAAATATGTCCCATAGTTCTTAATTCGCTGACATAAGAGGTATGGGATCAATTTTATAAATTTGGTATACAGATAGTGAGTACCAGGTACCGGGAAAGGACATAGGATACTTTTTATCCCAGAACTCACTCCTTAAGGGGATGGAAAGGGGAGTTGACATTTGTATGGGGAATCAATAACCGCTGAACCAATTTAGATGAAGTTTGGTATGGAGATAATTTGAGTCCTGGGGAAGGACATAGGATAGATATTCGCGAGCTTGGTTTCCGCAACTCGACGTCTTACTATTGCGCCTATTTTGCGTGAGGGACATAGGATAGGTTTTACCCTAGAAATCAACCCTAAAGGGGGTGAAAAGGGGAGTGGAAATTTGTATGGAACCCAATAAAACCGATTTAGATGAAATTTGATATGGAGATAGTCTTAATTGTTGGGGAGGGTGTAGAGTAGTTTTTATTCCCGAAGTAATCCTGTTCTCTTCTCCACTCTTCTAACACTCACTCAAAGTGCCGCTGGTAATGTATGATGGAGGCAGCTCAAGACCTGGAACACCTGGAGTGCTCCTGGGTGCAACGGGTCAGGGGTAACAATCGCTCAACGTGCTGCCGGTAGTATACGATGGATAAAGCTCAAGACAATGTGGAGTGCTACTGGGAGCAAAGGGTCAGGGGTAACACTCGCTCAACGTGACGATGGTTGTATATGATGCGGAAAGCTCAAGACCTGGAACACCTGGAGTGCTACTGGGTGCAACGGATCAGGGGTAACACTCCCTCAACGTACCGCTAGTAGTGTATTATGGGAAAAGCTCAAGATCTGGAACACCTGGAGTGCTGCTGGGTACAAAAGGTCAGGGGTAACACTCGCTCAACGTGTCGTTGGTAGTGTATGATGGAGATAGCTCAAGACCTGGAACACCTGGAGTGCTGCTGGATGTACCTGATGAGGGTAAAATTCCTTTAATCTGAAGTTGGTAGAGTATGCTGTAGGCAGGTTAAGTTCTCCAAGACCTGGAACACCTGGAAGTCTGCCAGATGAAGCAGGCGTCTGACCAGAGCTACCACACGCTTAACGTGCAGTAGATACTGTTTGCTGTAATCAGGTTGAACTTTCCAAGACGTAGAACACCTGGAGGTGACTTCCCATGGGTCACTCGGTGCCTGCAAGACTTTGGTGACCAAGTTTCTGCTGGAGACGCTGCTGATCTCCCACCAGGGGGCTACCACAAGCTGAATGTTCAACGGGTAAAATTTATGCAGTAAAAAGGGGTGAAAGTTTGTATGGGGAAACAATAAATCTAGCTGATTGTTTAAAAATAAGCTACCCAAATTACTAATTCCACGCAGACGAAGTCGCGGGCAAACGCTAGTATTTTATATAAAACTGTGATCATTATTTATTATCCGTTTACTCTATTACTACTACTCTAATTTCAAATTTAATTAATTAATATAAAATCGAAATGTTACCACTTCAAACGTTATACAAAACTAGCTTTTGCCCGCGGCTTCGCCCGCGTGATTTATAAATCTATGTCGTTTTGTCTGATGTACAAGGTGCGGGGGAGGCAGGGGAAGGAGAAAATATGGTTTTATAACGACTTACAAAAGATGGTTTATATGGTTCGTAGGTAGAATATATATATGTACTTACGATGTTTTTTGCATTTTACTTAGAATGGAAACCTAAACTTATAAGAAGCAAAATCCGTAATGAGTACATTCAAGCAGCAAGTTTCCCGATGACTTACTCCTCCCGCCCCGTCCATCCCGCCGCGCCGCCCGCACTCGCCTAGGTACCGATTGACGACGATCAAGATGGCACCAAATACAAATTTAAAAATCTATTAGGATAACGCGGGTCTCCATACCTCAAAAGCAAAATTAGAACCCTTATAGGATCACGTGTGGCTGTCTGTCGGTCCGTCTGTTACAACCGATTTGCTCCGAAACTACTGGACCGTTTGAATTGCAATTTGGCACAAATACGAGTACTTTCAAGAATTTTCATGAGCACATTATTCAATTTCAAAATCGATGCGATTTTCGTAATTAACGTCCCAAAAAACCATAAAAACGACACCCATATTGATATTTAGACATTTCAACCCCATTGCACCCCAACAGGGGAGATGGTTTTTCACGTTCGTCACGTTGGATTTTAAAATCGTTCTTGTTTTCCTAATTAGCGACCCGATAAACCATAGGAACAATACCCATGTTGATTTTCAGACTTTGTCACCACATTTCCCCCTATCAGGGGGGAATTTGCAAAAAAACCTGTAACACGTGTTTATTCATTTATCGTTAGAAATACTCCTGTGAAGTTTCGAATTTAATAGCCTAACTAATCTTGTTTCCCCATACAAACTTTGAACCCCCATTTAACCCCCTTGGGGGGTGAATCTTGAAAAAATCGTTTCTTTGTGCACCCCTAGACCTTATAAGAAACCTACATGCCAAATTTGGAATCTCTAGAACCAGCGGTTTGGGTTGTGTGTTGATATGTCAGTCAGGCAGTCAGTCAGTCAGTCAGTCAGTCAGTTTCTTCTTTTATATATTTAGATGTTGATTGGTTTATTCTAATAAATAAACTGATTTATACACATATTTTCTTTTACTTTATACAGTTAAGCATTATTTTAATCATTATTTCCAGATAGTAATGTTCCCAGTAACTTTGGAAAAATACCTGGTAATATTGGGAATGTTACCGGTAACACTGGGAATTTACTCTCTCAGAGATTCCTTGACTATTTTATGACTGTAAATAATAGCATTATTATTTACTTAAGTATTTAACACGAAAAAAGCATATACAATTCTAATAATTTTTTCAAAGTTACTCAATGTTACCGATCTGGGTAATGTTACTGGTAGCATTACCGGGAATATTCCCACTTTTGAGTAAGTTACTGGTAACGACCCATCACTGATTACAAATCAACCTTATCGACAACCGACAATGTGGTACCTTTTGGTTGAAAACGTCACATTTTATTGAACCACAAAAGACACCGCATAAAGTGTCCGCTAGAAATCTTTTCAATGGTAAAAAAGGAAATGATAAATAAAATTATAATTAAACATAAAAATACCTTAAACAATACTAGACTTATATTGACCGGGATATAGACCGTGATTACCTTTTGTATCCAACAAGACCTTTTATACCAACAAGTGTGAATGCGACCGTTGGTAACGTTGAAAGTGAACGCAGCCGACGCGCAAGAATGAGGGTAGACAGAGCGCTGTCTACACGACTTTGACACCCACCCGCTATCTTCAGTCACCCGTGAACATGATGCATGTAACTGCGTCGAAATATCGGGAGCTCACAAATAATACAAAAGGTAATCACGGTCTATATCCCGGTCAATATAAGTCTAGTGAAACTAACCGTGAATCGTTCAAAACCTTAAACAATAGTTCCTAAACTGGGTAGTATGACCGCCTGCCACCATACTAGCAATTAGTGTTACAAATGACACCGTACCTGAGCAGATTGCTACCACCATCCCATTCTAAAACGACTTAACTGCCTACTAAACTCAATGTCGCTTACGACGTTAGCCCAACAACGAATATACGAGTATTAACTAGTTAAAGTTTCATAGAGTTTAAGTCGTTGCATTAAGGTTCCTTTTAGTGTGTAGGAATATTGCTATAGTTGGACTATCTTAATCTTTCCTTTGAGACTCCTGAATTTGGTTTCTAGGTTTGTAGTAAATAGATAATATGTTGGTATCATCATAGCAAATATAGCGGACTTCCCCTAATATGTTTGTTAAGTCAACTATTTATAAGTATTTAAACTGAACCTCCCAAAGTTCTACCATATAAAAGTGTCAGCTGAATTTGAAATCAATAGCGACCTAAATAAAGTTGAATTTCTTTTGCATTGAAACCGAACAAAACAAAAGAAATGCAACTCAGATTCAATTGAAAATAGTTTCTTTTACATTGACGTATTTTGTACTGCAAACTTTATGCAATGGGCGTCCATTTTGCTTTTCAAACGTTAGGACTATGCTGTAATTTTGCGTCCCAAGATGGCGCCCATGCTATGTTTATTCATTATTCGAGATGCGGTACATGATTGATTTAATTTAATTGAATTTTGAGCCTAATTTGCATTGACACGGTTACGGTGTTAATATGTAATGAAACAATTTAACCTTAGACAACTCAAATTTAATTGGACGTCCGTTTCTTCAAATAAACGTAGTCCCTGTTTTCCTCTCAGGATATTTATATTATAGAAAATATTTTTCTTGCCCTTATTAATGCCAAAACAGCAAAGTAGACTCCATTTATCTTATGTGCACTGTGCACAGCTTCATCGAATCACAACCTTGACAACAGCACCTAACATAAATAATTAAACAATTGCCATTCTAATGCTGTATCGTACTTAAACTATAACAAGCAAAATTCAGTTACTCGCGCTCTTCACGTCACATGGGCGTTAACTAATTTACTGTCACCAAACTGTAAACTCGCGCAGAACTGCAGCGGAACTGCAACGAAACTGCTAAGCCGGTTACGTGACGGGCTGATTGATTCAATTTCCGCTCGCCTATGGAGCCGGAAGCGAGCATGGAGTGCGGATGGACTTTTATACGACTTATACGTGTACTTACTTAAATATAACATGTTGAACTAAAGAGCTTGTATCAAAAGAAAATGTGCACAAGTTTCGCAGCGTACTACGTAGGCGAACAACATGCGAACGCGAAGCGAAGCGATGCGGCGCGGGGTGAATCAATCCTTTGATGCCTATAGAAGTGTCCTACGTGGGCGATCTCGTTGCGAACGCGAACGCCGTGGGCCCGCCGCGCCGCGCCGCGCCGCTTCGCTTCGCGTTCGCGAGTTGCTCGCTTACGTAAGACGCAACGTTAGGCCTAAGATACAATTGTACACTTGTTGTTTGTTGTACAGTTACTTGAAAGAGATTTTTCAATTAGATAAGATACAAAAAAAATCATGGTTAGATTACCTAAGTTGATTCAAGTTTTAAATTGGCAAGTGTTAAATCGATGCAAACTTAACAATCGTCGGTTTACTTTTACTTGTGGTTAAGATAAGACCAACAACAAAAGAAAACACTGGAAGAATCGCCTAGAGCTTAAAAAACACTTTCCTGGCCCGAATTCCTCACAGCTCACAGCCAATAGAGGTCACATAAATAAAACTCTAAAGGCTCCGTCACATTGACGCGGTAGCGGAACCGACGCGGATTGCGCGCGGCACCGCGCAACTAGGAATACACAGAACGTTATGAGCTACGTCACATTGCCGAAGCGGGGCACCGCGTTCAAGCCGCTGTCGATACGCTGACCGAATGCGGAACCGACGCGGAGCGGTCGCGCTACGGAAGCGGTGCGGTCGCAGTCACTCGCCCGTCACATAGGCGGAGCGGTTGTGCTGCCTGCGCCCGCCTACCCGTAGCCGTAGGTAACTTACGCAGCGTACTACGTAGGCGAACAACTCGCGAACGCGAAGCGATGCGGCGCGGGGTGAATCAATCCTTTGATACCTATAGAAGTGACCTACGTGGGCGATCTCGTTGCGAACGCGAACGCCGTGGGCCCGCCGCGCCGCTTCGCTTCGCGTTCGCGAGCTGTTCGCTTACGTAAGAGGCAGCGTTACAACGCGGTTGCAACGCGGGTCTGCGATCAAAACGCTTTCAGTCCGCCGACCGCGCTCAATGTGACATCACCGTCTTGCTACCGCGCCGTACCACGACCGCTCCGGAACGCTTCCGCTTCAATGTGGCGAAGCCTTAAGCCCGGAAGCGATAACTTCTCGACGTGCTGCAATTTATATAAACGTCTGCTCTACGCAATTACGGGCCGTTTTAATTTTGAGCCGTCTTTCTGACGGATTTATACGGCCGGGCGCGTATTGGCGGTTCATTAAGATGCTGACTTCAATATATATTAAATACTGACTGTCTGTCCTACTTCTCCTGCTTAGTTAGCGTTGTCCCGGTACCGCAAGATTTAGCGAAGGTACTCGTTTTTAAGAAATCAACAGCCATCACCAGTAATTAACTAATAAATACATACTTACATATTATATGGGGCATTTTCTATGAAAAGGGGCCTTATTGTCGATGGCGCTTACGCCGCACAGCGTCGCGCGGCATTGTATTTATATCGGAGCATCGTTTATAATGGCGTAAGCGCCACCGACAATAAGGTCCCTTTTTATAGAAAATACCACATATTTACTGCATCCAGAAATTGTAGGTTACCACAAGATTTAGCGAAGGTACTCGTTTTTAAGAAATCAACAGCCATCACCAGTAATTAACTAATAAGTACATACTTACATATTATATGGGGCATTTTCTATGAAAAGGGGCCTTATTGTCGATGGCGCTTACGCCGCACAGCGTCGCGCGGCATTGTATTTATATCGGAGCATCGTTTATAATGGCGTAAGCGCCATCGACAATAAGGTCCCTTTTTATAGAAAATACCACATATTTACTGCATCCAGAAATTGTAGGTACATATAGTACATTGACACAGAAGCTTTTCGAATCCAAAGTATGTACTCAGGAAGGATATCTAAGAAGTTACAGAGCTATATTCTCCGTCGGATCTTATTTCTAACTAGCTCCTGCCCACGACTTTGTCTGCGTTGGATAATGGTGATGGTAATGACTGATGAAATCTATCCTATGACCTTTCTCAGTTCTCAGGCCTCAAACTATCTCCATACCAAAATTCATCTAAATCGGTTCAGCGGTTTAAGCGTGAAGAGGTAACAGATGCAGAGACAGACAAATTTACTTTCGCATTTATATTAATAGGGATTTAATTTAATACAGCAGAATTCAGAATACCCTTTCACCCTTTTCTGTCGCTGTCGGTTAAGATACAATATTCGTCGTAAGAAGGGAGGATAATGTAATTTCTTAGCATTCAGAGGCCGGTTCAATGGGTTCTGAGGCTTTTACGGGCTTGAGAATAATTTTTAGGGTTCCTTAGCCAGTCTAAGAATACCTATTTGCCCGGATACAGACTCGCATTGCAAAAAGTTACAAAAAATCTGGAAAAGTTCTAGCAAATTTGCAGTGCATTTTATTGTTTGCTGGCTGAAATGATCGCCTATTGTCCATATCTGTTTTGTGGCTAGCTTTAAGTTTTTAGGTTACAGTTTTAATTCAAATTTATTTATTTTTTGTAAAAAAATTGTAAGCTTTTTTTCCATGTTTTTTTTTTATATATACTTAATTCATTGTGCATTTTATATTTCATTATTGTTTTTATTTTTTCTCTTTTGTTGTTTAGTATGTATAGTTTTTTTTTTTTTTGTGGTGGTTACTTACTTTTTTGTCTGTGTTTTTTGTTAGTGTCGTTGGCGTATGTGTCGCCACCAACTCATAGTTTTAAGTCAGGTCCCCACTGAAAACCAGCGCCTCGGATTACCGCGGCATTATGCTGAGTGGGGTCCTATTTTAGCGTCCAATGTTTTTTGTCTGTATGTTTCCTTTTTTTCATATACGTAATCTGTTGTAGCGTTAAATAAATGTATTTTCTTTCTTTCTTTCTTCTTTCAAATTTCTAGAAAATTTTGCAAGACCTAAAGAAAATTTGACACTTTGGCACCCGGACTATGTCAGGCGACTCAAAAGAGCTGATTTGCTGGATATCTAAGGGAAGTTAGGCAATGGCTAGCTAAAGTTCGAATCTTCTCAAATGATTTTTACGGCAAAGACCCTAATCTGTTAACAAAAGCCATTGTTTCTTTTGTGTGAGCGCATGGCCATTGTTGGTGAGCGCGTGGCCGTTGTGTCTCAGCGCATGGCGTGGCGTGGAGTGACGACCTGATTCTCTTCCGACTCTGACGTCAAATATTACGACTAGATACGATATGGATTCGATATGTCAGTGTCAAAAGTATCTAATCCAATCCATATCGTATCTAGACGTTATATTTGTCGAATCGGGCCGAAATACACTTCACAGCTAATCTGATTAAATAGTCTAGACTGTTTAGTTTTTTTTTTATTTGGAAACTGGAAATGTCATAACCGATACATAAATATGAGACGTGTTCGAAATTACAGTTGGTCAAGCAAATCTTGTCAGAAGAAAAAGGCGCGAAATCTAAATTTTCTATGGGACAATATCCTTCGCGCCTACATATTTTAAATTTGCCGCCTTTTTCTACTGACAAGATTGGCTTAACCAACTATATGTAGGTACTGTGTTTTGCAGCACATCAGTAAATACATCAGAGCATTATATCTCTGAGCCATTTATTATCTTAGGATATTATCGAGCACAGTACTTACTTACTCCTCGGGCGGCGTGCTGTCGGTTTTCGATCAAGCACAGAGGCAAATTGTATTTAAAAGTCTCATTTTCATTATAAAGGATAGTCCATTTTTAAATGTAAAATATTTACTTTATTTTAGGGCAAAATGCTAGGGAACCATTAGGCAACCCTCAAAATATAGGTAATATTTTACAGTACATATGGTGCTACTTTCTCGCACTAGTGCGTCAAATAGCATGCTTTTCGTGCATATGTCGAAAGTTTAAAGGGCCATATGTACTGTAAAACGTTGTACGATACACGTGCGAATAGGTAATTCGCAACTCGTGTCGATTTAAAACACTCCCTGCGGTCGTGTTTTAATTTATCGCCACTCGTTTCGAATTTCCTCTTTTCCGCACTTGTATCGTAAATAGCTATTACAATGCATGTGCTCGAAAAGTGCGTTTCCTATGGAGCCATGTCTTGCGGAAAGTACTACTTTTCCGCACTAGTGCTTTTTGTTTTCAAATTTTTTTTACAGTACATATGGTGCTACTTTCTCGCACTAATAGTGCTTTTTGTTTTCAATTTTTTAATAATTAAACTTATTTGCCATGATATGTTTTTTATTTACTCGCACAATGCATAGTAAAACATTGTATGATACACGTACGTAAAGATGATTTCCGACTTGTATTCCTTTATACACTCGCTCGCTTTGCTCGCTCGTGAATAAAATTCCACTCGTCGGAAATCATACACTTTCTGCACTTGTTGCATAAATAGCTATTATCGTTCAACTGATTTTGCTTCGTACTAAAAACGCATTACACAACGCAATTTCTTACAAAATCAAAGGTTATCAATTTCATTTAACTTTGCTTAATGGAACTGCCTATACGTGTCAAAACCTTTGTTTTATTTCAAAACTTTATAGCTCTACGGAACCCAACAATATTTATTTACAAAAATTGATGTTTCTTAAATAAAAAATGTATAAAAACTGAGTTACTCGATGAAATTAAGTGGTGCTGTACTTTAGGACTTCTGTACTGACATCTTAAACATGTGCGGTGAACATACATTTCCTTAAAAACGGTCCCGGACGCCATGTTGACAAACAGGTAGTGGGTTGTTCCGGGTTCGTCAAATATTTGTTTTGTCCGGATCTATGCAAACGAGGCTCTTGAGGGTTTCTTAGAATCATAGTAAACTGCACATAAGTGAGAAATCTTACTGAAATCTGGTTTTATTTTGTAAATTATACAGTTTGGAATACATTTTTTATATACAGATTCGTATTCATTATATGTGAATTATTGAAACCAAAATATATCATTATCTAAGGTATCTAAGGTGGAGGTTTGCATGATAAAGAGATAGATATTTTTCCCTTGCCTTACTGTCAAGCGACAATAAGTACTCTTTTGGTTGAAAATGGCACATTTTTTCATATCGATTGTCACTGTGAAAAGGTGACACACAACACACATAAACCACATTAAGTTAGCCCCCGCAGGATGTCCAATCAATCCAATTGCTGGTCATCGGTTACGCTTCCGCTATGACTAGCCCAACCGATTGTACGAGTATCACGGCGGCCATTTCAATACCTCATCATTCTGCTTTAAAGATTGACTCACATGCATGCGATGAGTAGTTACTTGATTTTTAGGGTTCCGTATCCAAAGGGTAAAAACGGGACCCTATTACTAAGACTTCTCCGTCCGTCTGTCTGTCTGTCTGTCACCAGGCTGTATCTCATGAACCGTGATAGCTAGAAAGTTGAAATTTTAACAGATGATGTATTTCTGTTGCCGCTAAAACAACAAATACTAAAAACAGAAAAAAAATTAAGTGGGGCTCCCATACAACAAACGTGATTTTTTTGCCGTTTTTTGCTTAATGGTGCGGAACCTTTCGTGCGCGAGCCCGACTCTCATTAGGCCGGTTTTAAGTTTTTTGAAGAGATTTTCTCTTCAAAAAACTCTAGCAGCAGAAGTCTATTTTTATATTGACTAACTTTGCCACGAATGTACAGAAGTATTTTTATAATAGGAGGCAATCCAGCAGACGTAGACGCATCGCCTGATGGTAACGCAGCGTACTACATAGGCGAACAACACGCGAACGCGAAGCGAAACGATGCGGCGCGGGGTGAATCAATCCTTTGATTTTGATACTACCTATACAATAGGGATGAGATGACACATGTTGAATTTTATAACATAATCTGGTAAATTAGATAGCAAATGAGCAATTTATCGCAATAATGTGGATATTAAAATATTATACGGAAATGATAAAAATTTCAAAATTTAAAGTTTTTTTCAACTTCCAAAAAGGAATAAGGGTAGCATTCGATTCCTTACATTTTATCCAAAGATTGTATAGCAACTATAAGCATAAACGCAATATTTCACAGACAAAATCGCAGTTTTACTTATTTTCCATACATTCAAGATGGGCTCTTGAGTGCTCTCAAGTGACTTTGACGTCACGTTCACTTTTTAGGACCGTTTCGCAAGTGAAGTACGACTGCCGACTTGACTATCATTTCTGACAAATATTGCTTTAATGCAATGGGTCCCATATAGACATTCGATCCTAAAAATAAACCTGATCGATTGATACCATTAAAGAAAATTTGTCATCAAGCCTTGTCCTACGTGGGCGATATCGTTGCTAACGCAAACGCCGTTTCGCTTCGCGTTCGCGAGTTGTTCGCGTAAACAATTAATGTCACAAATAGACACCTACGACACCAGAGACGTTTGAAATGCGTTGCTGGCATTTATTGGAGTGCGCTCTTTTCTTAATGGTTTGAAGGTCGTATATGGCGACAGTTAATTTTACTATGGAAATAGAAATGAAATGTGACGTTCTCAAGCAAAAAGGTACCACATTGTCGCTTACCATAAGGATGAATTTTGCTCGTATCTTTATACGAATAACCTGTCAGAGCGTCCTTATGGCAAGTGACAATGTGGTACCTTTTGCTTGATAACGTCACAAATGATGATTGATGATACAACTTCAGTAAGAAAATCGGGCACGTACATAACATAATTTTGAATAACATGCCGTTTAATTACTTTTACTGCTAACTGTAGTACTTTAGGTACATCAATTTAACAATACAAAACCAACACCCAGACGTATTAAAGATAATAGCGTGTTAAGATATGCAAATTGGGTGGAACAGAGCTAATCCGTCTCGGGAGGCGAATGGCGAATTGTATTCGCAAACGCCGAGGAAAATACTAGAAATAGTGGGTGCTTTTACTCTATGCTATGCGGCAAAAATACTAAAAAATAAAAAATAAACTTAAACAAACCATTTACCAGCTAACTTAGTGAAGAGTGACCGGCAAATAAAATGTTAGAAAGTAAAAATGCTATGCCTGATCACGATAAAAAAACATTCTATACTGCGACTGCGTCAACTCAAACGCAGTGCATCTCGCTTGCAGCAATGTCATCGAGGGAGATGCATTGTGAGTTAGTTTACGCAATATGTCAGTGTCAAACTCGTGGTAAGGAATATTTGTGTTTATCACGATGAGATATCTACCGACTGCTTTTAAATTTAGTTGTTTATTTACTAGGGGGGGGTAGGGGGACGATTGTTACTCGCGTCCGCAGGAGATACCCACCACGACCCTTTACGTGTCCCCTGGGTGGAGCTAAAGAGTGACAAAACCTGAGGCGAATTAATAGGCAAAAATAGCGATGAATACTACAGGCGAATATGCGATTGGCTCAACTTCGGGCCCACATATGCACAGATTGCACAGAGCATTTTGACGAGTAGAACTATTTGGGCAGAACAATGACAATCTAAACCCTGAAATTTGTATGCTTAGAAACATAACAGTCATGCGTCGCGTTGCGTATGACAAGTATGTTTCTAAGCATACACATTTCAGTTCTGATTTCATAATGCATTGCATACGTTGCGTACGTGAGCTAGGTGTGTCCCTAGCTTTAATGTGTT
This sequence comes from Cydia strobilella, assembly GCF_947568885.1. NCBI lineage: Eukaryota > Metazoa > Arthropoda > Insecta > Lepidoptera > Tortricidae > Cydia > Cydia strobilella. The sequence continues at coordinate 16,063,650 of NC_086051.1, read as the reverse complement.
AGTATTTTCCTTCACGAAATATTGTTAGCAATTTGCAACGATGTATTTCTAGTTAAGTATTTCACAGATAACGAGTCCGTAATTAAGTAAAAGTCGTCACGTTTCCGTACCCAAATCGTATCGTATAAATGTATTTTCATCCGCCAACGCAAAAGAAATGATAATGAAAATTATGACAATAAATGGACAATCTTACTTTTATGCGCCTATTTATGTTAAATAAGGCATTTCCATCAGCTTTCCCAATGCCACGGCTCATGGGAGCTTGGGGTCCGCTTGGCAACTAATCCCAAGAATTGGCGTAGACACTTGTTTTTACGAAAGCGACTGCCATGACCTTCCAACCCAGAGGGTAAAATAAGGCCTTATTGGGATTAGTCCGGTTTCCTCACGATGCTTTCCTTCACCGAAAAGGGACTGGTAAATATCAAATGATATACATAAGTTCCGGAAAACTCATTGGTACGAGCCGGGGTTCGAACCCGCGACCTCTGGATTGCAAGTCGCACGCTCTTACCACTAGGCCACCAGCGTCCTGTTCAGCTTTCCCAAGTTATAAGTATAATTTCACTCTCTACCAGTGGTTTACGTTGGAATTATCCTTGGTTTAGTCCGGTTTTTTTTATATTGAATACTTTAAAATGGAAAAACCTTTATCGCATTTCCAGGCAAACAACGCCGCTTGAGGTATATAAATATATAGGTACTTCCTAGGCACTTACCTAATTTATTAGAATAACTGGTTCTGCTTTGTTTCGTAGCAGTTCTCGTAGAAAAAACATCTTACCTGAAAGTAAAAAGACAATATTCATTAAAATAGGAAATTGAAAAAGAAAGTTGTTGACATATTATCGTGATTATGTATAAGATATAAAAAAAATCCTCAAGTATCCGCACTTATCAAGAATGTTCGTTGCTTATCAAGAGTGAACGTTTAATACGTACTTATCAAGAATTTTGATCATAAGACAAAATCGGCAATGATATAATATATGTACGAGTGGTACCTTTTACCAATAAACGTCACAGCGATAAACACCAACTGCAGCATATTCTAGAAAATAGCGTAACTCAAGTCTAAAATAAGCAAACGTCCAAGTCCAACAAACAAAAAAAAAACCGCCAATTGATAATCGTAACGAAGGCTTTGCAAGGTCAAGAGCGCGTGCGAGCGGGACGGGACGATGCGCGAGCGAGACCGCATGCGCGGGCGCATGGCACCGCCTGGCACCGGTTTAATTAAACATTAAATTAGTATATCGATGTGTTCATGTTCTTAAGGTGGGAAAATTTGGTGAGTGCATTGTAAACAAGAATATGTAGCGCATAATCACTTCGATTTGAATTTCATTTCATTGCATAGCATCGTGCACACGAAGAACTTTTAAGAGTATTGTTACAGCTAAAACGGCTAGACCATGTAACTTTTATAATATCTATGTAAAACCCTTTTTATGTGCAAATAAATGATTATTATGATTATAGTTAGATGTAGTAAAAAGACAATACGTTTTCTTACCCACCATTTTCCGTAATTTTGTCAATGACGACGTACTACAAAACGCCCTTCAAAGTTCACGGTCAACAGGGACGTTATTCTCTTATTTTTCGACAAAGATTTCGCGGAAGGAGGTCCTCAATCTTTGTTTTTTATGTATGTTTCCTGATTTAACGAAGTTGACTGGTCCGATTTGAAAATATAATTTCAGATTTTTACTGCATTTATTTACATAAAAGATATACACGGTGGCTAAAAAATAAGTGCATTCCGGTTGCCAGGGAGGTGACTACTAATCGCACTACTAATCAGCACGTATCATGTAGACTGCCGCCTTGCTGCCGCCCCTAAGGTCTTACCGCCCTAGGCCCGGGCCTATTGGGTCTTAGGGCAAATCCGCCACTGGTAGTACTACTAAACTTAATAACTAGTACTACTAATCTAAAATAGGCCCTTGAGGCATTGTATCAAGGATGCTGGCGGCATTTCCTGCATGGCAATGCTGATACGTTGTGCGAGGAAGCCGCCAGCTCTTCGGTCACCAGTTACGTCAACCAGACGCTTTGCGATTTCTGCAAACAACTTGTGCGCGCTGGGACCCCATGGACCTAGTTTCAGTTTTGATATTATAAGGTTATTTTATATAACAGCTTAATTCTAATGCTGTAGTATATCTGTATCTTCTAAAGGAATCTAGGGTGTTGTTCGATTTTGATGTAGCAAACGTCATTTTGATATGGCAATAGGATTGTTTTTGATCCTGACAATAATTTGGAGGGAGATTTGACTTTTGCTTTTGAACATATTTCGTGTCTCTGCAGAGAGGTTCACAGTTGATTTGATTGTCACCGACACCATATCCAGGAATATCAGGATCTAATTAATGATGGAATCCTGGAGAATGCACGAAGTGCTGCTCATGAAGATTAAATAATGTCATTTTAAACTGTTTTGCGAAGTCAGTTCTGTTAAAAGATTGTATGGTATTCGATGTCTAAAACGTCCTTGAATATTCACGGTCAATGACAACATAATTCTGTTATTTATGTATGTAAATGAACCCGTCCAAGAGTCCGCGACAGTCAACATGTACCTGTGTATCTGTATATCTGTATCTGTAATACCGATTTATACCGACATACATTTATAGTGGTATAAAGATAAAGGGACAAAATTAAATGTTTGGTTTTTAAATGTTTAAAAAAATTGCGAATTTGATTTTTTTTTATTTGAAAAAAGTACAAATACTCGTACGTTACCCTGAGGACCTTGAGGTTGAGTAAAGGATGACTCACGTTAGACCGGGCCGTGTCCGGGCCAGAGCTTCCGGCGCTTACTTTTCTATGACATGAGTGGACATGACAGGTGATCACTTGATGCTTTCCATAGAAAACGAAGCGCCGGAAGCTCCGGCCCGGACACGGCCCGGTCTAACGTGAGTCATCCTTTATTCGACTTAACATTCTTTTTAACATTAGCAACTTTTCGTTTTAAGTCTTTGAACTTTGATTACAAAATCTAAGCGATACTTACTACTTCAAAAAAGGTAGCATGTTTTTATAGCAAATGCCAAAAATGCCCTGGCGCCAATGACCTTCGATCTGAATCCCTTAGTTTTCTAAAGTTTTTTGTAGCTTATCATATTAACAGCAACGGCTTTAAGCAATATAGTATCCCATATTTACTTCAAAGTTCATTGTCTTCGAGATATTTGGCATCAAAGTTGAACAATTATAGTCCAAAAAACTGGTTTTCTGGCTATAACTTTTGTGTTAATTAGTTTAAAATTATAATCTAACCACTTTTTAGAGACGTCAAAGACGAACCCAAATATGTAGATTGCGTATATGTAAGATCTTTCACAGCAATCGAGTCACGAAAAATATGTTTTTTAAACAATTAAAAAAAAGTAGGTATTCATTTCTTTCAAAATCCGGCAGACAAGAAGAACTGAAAGCCGTTTGTCTTATAATTCTATCTGTAGCGCAAATGTAGGAGTAACGGCTTAAAACTTGTCAAAAATCGATGAAAACCGCGGGGAGCTCCTTATAGTAACATACAAAATTACAATTTACTAAACTTAATTAATACCAACATAAGGTACCTAAGTAGAATTCAAAAACTAACGAAGTTCTCAGGCTATTTAAAGTTAATGGAAATATTCTACTTGTTGTTACCGAGATAAGCTCTACGTGACTCTACTATGTCTAGGTTAACCAACCTAGTTCAAAGAATTTTCATCCCAAACACATAATCTTCCATCGCATCCGGCATGTTCTCATTAAAAACACTGCTATTCAAATTGCTATTGTGTCCTCTTGGCTGTCATTCCTATTCCACCAAACACATCGCCTCAGACCAGCGTGCAGCGCCGGTACAATTATGACTAATTATAATAAATCACGCATGTATTGTTCTCTATTGGAAATAAACTGCTAAATTATTATCTCATTTATTCAGCGTGAAGTGAAAATGTTCTGCATAATGCATTGCGTTATTTAAATTATACTACACCAAAGGGCCACATCAAGCTACAATTAAAATTGATTAAATAAAATAAAACTATGAAAACGGATTATATCGCGTATATTGAATTTATAATACATCCCGACGTTTCGAACCCTTTACAGAGTTAGTGGTCAACGGGTGATTGGCCCTGAAATATTTAAAATTCTTTTGATTAAATAAATTAAAAGAATTTTAAATAGGACCGAAAATATACACAAATCAAATATAGACAATAAATCAAAATGTAAACTGGATGCCTTGGCCTTTTCTTTCGCATTATGACATCTATTTCAAACTAAGAATCCAAAAATATGCCAAAAATAGATTCTTCCCAAAAAAAAACAATCGCTACCCTCCGATTACGCTTAACCTATTCAAATCTCATTAACCGCGTGACAAAGCGGACGGTAATGAAAAGAGTATTGAATCCAGCGCCATCTATCGCACAAAGGGCCGGATAATGCGACGTCTTTAATGGAAACGTCAGTGACACGCGCTAGCGGCAGGACATGTACCGGAATTACGGTACAAGTAATATGGTACAATACAATACTTTATTACACGCCTTCAATAGCAGCTGATATAAATGGACTTACTGGAACAGAATAGAGATACACCGAGACACAAAAGAGCATGGCCACTTTATGAATTAATTCATACATACAATACAATACAAATATTATTTACTGCTCAACAATATGACATACAAATTAAGCACATAAGTCACACAGCTTAAACTATGTAATATGTATGCATACAATTTTGCAGCTCGCTGTACATCGAAGCTTGGGTTTCGGGAGGCACATTCCCGAAACCCAATTCGCATTCCCATTCCGTTCATTTTTTTTTCTAATAAGGGCTTTATTATTATCTACCTTTTTGTAGGACACTTTCTGCCATCTTTCTGTTCAGAGCGCTAGGAGAATAACATATTTTTATCTGTCTATCCCTGTAAACAGGTGTAATACGCCCTACATCACCTATTCGGTTCTAATATTATAGGTTACCTAAGTCTATTGACTCGCACTGTACCTAAGGTTAAAATTTCACAAATCCATGTTTGGTTATTCATCGTTTACAAAATATAGAACTAATTCAATATTAATCAGCTAATGCCCGGATTTCGTGTTATAAGCAAGGGGCGGAATTCTCATAGCAAAAAATTCAAATGTCAAAGGGAGAAAATAAAAGCTTTATCCCTTTCGGGATAAAACAAGTATTCCGTAGAAGTAGCTCAAATGTAGGATGGTTAATTTGTAAATTCATGCACGAATAAATAGATGGTCTCCAAAGTACCTATTACTATTAAATAGAATGGGAATCTAAAAAATACTTCGAATTCAACATCACAACAACAACGCTGGTGAGCGCGCTCCTCTGCGCAGACTTGTCAGTACTTACAATAAAAAATTTAATCACATAGATATTTTTGGCTAAAATATACTTCGAATTCAACATCACAACAACAACGCTGGTGAGCGCGCTCCTCTGCGCAGACTTGTCAGTACTTACAATAAAAAATTTAATCACATAGATATTTTTGGCTAAAAAATACTTCGAATTCAACATCACAACAACAACGCTGGTGAGCGCGCTCCTCTGCGCAGACTTGTCAGTACTTACAATAAAAAATTTAATCACATAGATATTTTTGGCTAAAATATACTTCGAATTCAACATCACAACAACAACGCTGGTGAGCGCGCTCCTCTGCGCAGACTTGTCAGTACTTACAATAAAAAATTTAATCACATAGATATTTTTGGCTAAAAAATACTTCGAATTCAACATCACAACAACAACGCTTGTGAGCGCGCTCCTCTGCGCAGACTTGTCAGTACTTACAATAAAAAATTTAATCACATAGATATTTTTGGCTAAAAAATACTTCGAATTCAACATCACAACAACAACGCTGGTGAGCGCGCTCCTCTGCGCAGACTTGTCAGTACTTACAATAAAAAATTTAATCACATAGATATTTTTGGTTGTAGTTTAAGTGTTTATAAAAAACGTATTATTGATGTATTAACACTCCCTACAAAGTAAGTACTTCTTTTAACTTCTTTTAGTTTCTTACACTGTATTCCAAGTACCTACCCAACATATTTATGCATAATCAACCATTCTATGTTGTTGTCGACACCGGTAGTCCTTAAGACTTGACGGTGATTAGTTTGACTCTGAATGAACATTATTCAGTATTCAGTATTCAGTCATTTATTGCCTTCATAGGTACATAATAAGATGTTACATAATAATTTTGATCAGCTATGAACCCTGTAGGGCACTGCAACTTAATACTCACTAATTAATTAACTTTTATTATTCATGTTAATTAGTGGTAAGCGGTGTGGGCCACACATATTGTAGACATTGTTGTAATTAGTATAATATGTATTACTTGTAGTGGCTGTTTGTTTACCTAAATAAATTGAAAAAAAAAAAAAAACATTGTCACCTGCACAAAATACTTGTCATACCAACTGGTACATACGAAATCCCAACTAGCACGTGCTTGAAGGCTCCTTCGTGGCCCATTATTAGGGCGTCACTAAGTATTCCTTGGCCCCTTTGTCAGCCAGGAGACGTACGAGAGACAATTAGTCAGCGCTATTAAGACAGTTCAAATGTTAATGTTCTATGACCTACATTTTTATGACCGACATATATTTCATTGATTCCATATTTGTAATTGTTTTTTAGGGTTCCGTACCCAAAGGGTAAAACGGAACCCTATTACTAAGACTCCTCTGTCCGTCTGTCCGTCTGTCTGTCACCAGGCTGTATCTCATCAACCGAGCTAGACAGTTGACATTTTCACAGATGATGTATTTCTGTTGCCGCTATAACAACAAATACTAAAAAAGTACGGAACCCTCGGTAGGCGAGTCCGACTAGCACTTGTCCGGTTTTTTTTTTTGTAATTCTTGATTATTTTTATTGCTTGAAAAAAATTGTCATGTAAAAGTGCCCCTGCGGCCTATTTGCTAAATAATGTGTCTTTTCAAGCAAAAGGTACCACACTGTCGCTTGCCATAAAGACGCTCTGACAGGTTATTCGTATAAAGATACTAGCAAATTACGTTCTTATCGTAAGCGACAATGTGGTACCTCTTGCTTGAAAACGTCACAAATGTTTGATGTTTGACCTTCTGATAACGGCCTACACGGAGTATCTTAGGCACAAATTAAGATTAGACTATTTTTAGTTGTCTAATAAAGATAAGCAATTTTCAGGAGATTAAAATGTTTTTTTTTTATGATGAATAGGCAGGCGTTTGACCACGATCCCACCTGATGGTAAATGATGATGTGGTCTACGGTGGAGCACGCTTACCTATGAGATACCTATTAACTCTTGCCTTGAAGAGCCCCAAATTGTACTCATGCGGAAACACAGACTCGGGCAGGGCGTTCCACTCCTTGGCAGTTCGCATAAGAAATGTGGAAGCAAAACGCTTCGTGCGTATTTTTGGAGTTCCTACCATGATGCGATTCCTCGGCACACTCTCCTTACAAATCATAGAGATCTGTTTTACGATAGCAAAATGTTTAAAATAAGCCAATTTATATGAGATACATTATAATTAGTCATCATCATCTTCCTCGCGTTGTCCCGGCATTTTTGCATAATAATTAGTTATCTGTATTTCTAGTTAATTTTTACATTACCACCTGTTCGGCATGATTGATTCATAAATCCATGCCACATCGGCAAAGCCGCCGACGGGCAGACAGACGGACAGGCGGACATAGCGAAACTGTATCCTAGTTGACCACAGAACCCTTAAAAATTGTCATAAGCAACATGTTTATTGTTAACAGGGCTCGGAACCGGTATTTTTCAAAAACCCCGAAATAGCCCAATATTTTGAATTTTTTTATGCTCATTACGTAGGACTGAATCATGTATTTAGGAAACAATTTTGCATTATTAAAACGTCCCATTAAAAATGAAATTATAAACAAAAGAACGAAAAAGAACGTAATAATACCGGTATTTTTGTATGGAGCAAATACCGGTTTCCGACCCCTGGTTGTTAATATTCTTTCGTAACTTGTACAGTCGCCATCAGATATATCAGAGCGGCCTATTTGCTCAAAAATATCTGAACAAGCGTTCTAGCGCCTTGACAATAGAGGCGTGTTCAGATATTTGTGAGCACCTTCGCCGCTCTGACATATCTGTTGGCCCATCAGATATATCAGAGCGGCCTATTTGCTCAAAAATATCTGAACACGCTTAATAGCGCCTTGACAATAGAGGCGTGTTCAGATATATGTGAGCACCTTCGCCGCTCCGATATATCTGATGGCGACTGTAAACCATTGCAACAATTGAAAACCTCAAGTGTTACACACACAATACAATTTTCTAACACAAAGAAACATTGACATGTGTCATGCTATATGTTACAAGTACGATGCTTACTTTATATAATTTTTAATTTAAGCGTTATGTTGTATCTTCTTGCTTGTTGTATTTAACTATTTGTTCATTGTATGTTATTTTATGTATCTTTTTTTCTTGTCTGTTACCTTCCGTGATTCTTCTCACCTGATGGTCTCATCGGAAGATCAGCGCTGGAAGTCACCAGCAACAGGCCATTTCGTGGCACTTTAATCCTATTTTATGTTTTCTTTTGTATTAGGTAATGTCTTGTTTGTTTGTGGTTACGAATAAAATCTCATTCTATTCTATTCTATTTTATTCTATTCTATATGTTACATTATAAGCTACAACTTATATCCGGCGTAACTTATATGTAAACATTCATATGCATAAATAAACATATTAGTTATGCCATAACAAGAACTTTGAACTCCCAACCTAACCTCCGCGATTTGACACTGTGCTAGTAAGCCAAGTAACTTGTAAGGTAAGTACTTACTAATCAAACTTAAGAGTCCCCGGCACGCTCGGCCGAATTTCACCTTCCCATACAAACGGAGTTTTGTTCTCATTTTAAAACTAACTGTTGGATTGTAATGAAACTGCACATACAATGACATTAGGTATATCTAGTTCTGTAATTAGTTTATCTAGCTCTAGTATTTAGTAGTAATTAATAATTAATTAATAATTTTATTGTTTATTTTTTATATTTGACTTGCTTGTTTAACCGTAATTAGTGTTTTGTTGTTCTTCTATATATAGGTAGTTTGTAATTCTATGGTGTTATTTGTGTCAGAATTTTGTATTTGTTAATTAATTATGCATAATGTTTACCGTGTAAGCGATTTGGTATATTACAGTGAGCTTATATGAGAGAATAAATAAATGAAATGAAATGAAATGAAAAACCGAAATAGAACAAAAACAAGTTTTGTATAAAAAATTTAATTTTGCTGTATTTTTTAACTACTTACTTACTTACCCTTTTTGTACCCTTATCAAGCAAATACATTATTTATGGTATCTGAAGCTAAATAAACTAATTACAGACCTAAATATTGTAAGTACGAAGTGTCAGAGTAATCTAGCTAGTCTTTTTAAAATGAGAGCGTAACTACGTTTGTATGTAGAACCGAGCTTGCCGGCGACTCTTAAGGTCGGCTTACACGGTGCTAGTTAATAATGGACTTCATTAAAGTTTCCTATTTTAAGACTGTATTGATATAAATGCTATGAAACTCTTGTACCTAATAATACCTGTTAATTTACTGTACATTTACATTAGCAACAGTCCTATTTGCTTTTACTCTTGTCTTTGGTTTTTGAATTAAAATTTCATTCTTGTTTTTTGTTATATTTGTCATGCAAAATATGTTTCTCTTTGTGTTTATGTTTTTACCTAAATAAATCTATAAAAGATGAGGTTGCAAGTTTAATTCAGTTTATATCTAATACTTATGTGTGATTTTCAACCTTTAAGAATGTTTAACATTAATCATTAGTCTTTTAAATTTTCACGTGATTCAAATAAGTATTACTACACTTCTTCTTTTTCTCGTGTCGATGGTTTCAGACTGTGCGGGACCAGAAGGTAGCGACATTTATCGCTATTACTACCGGGTACTAGGGTTGTACTAGGTTTTGTTCATAACATGATACACCTGGCCTTGCAAATGTCCATTAGATATATTAACATACACAGCTTAACATCGAGCAAGACGTAATTTTTTTGTCACCGCCGCGGCACCTATAAAGAAACGTGTCTATAAGGTACTTGTCTTATGTAAATCGTCCAATCGTCTCAGACCAACAACTAAAGCAACTAGCTACACTGAATAATTTAGCATATACCACATTAAACTTCAAGTGTCGAACTTCAAACGTACAGTATACATTTAGCAAATATTGCAACGGCCCCACGTTTGGGCGCCAAACTGCATGTTTGCCAAGAGATTATTCCAATGTACGAGGAAGCCAAAAAGCTTAGCGATTTTCGACTCTATTTCAATGGTATAAAGTTTAAAATGCCTCTGATTTCCATGACTGTATATTTGTTAGGTTAAGATTCCAAATCTTTGGACGGTTATGGCTGAAAATATGAGATGAATCCCGAAGTCCTACGCAATACCTTTGTTATGTTTTCTATCATATCATGAACTTAGAACAGCGAGTTCGTGTGCTACATAGGCAATAATACTACCAAGCTCACTAACTACACTATGTTGTAACTATAACTGATTATAGTTATTATTAGTTTAAAAAAATATTGAATTTAAGAAAATAGCATACCTTCAGATCTACAGCGCAGGTTTCGTCATCTTGCAGAAAGCTTATTTCTTCGCTATAGGTCTGAGGGTTACCTATTTTTTTATTATTCAATAAAGTTCTTTTTGTTTAACAAACTTAGATGATTGTGCCGACATAATATGGGGCATTTTCTATGAAAAGTGACCTTATTGTCGATGGCGCTTACGCCGCACAGCGTCGCGCGGCATCGTATTTATATCGGAGCATCGTTTATAATGGCGTAAGCGCCATCGACAATAAGGTCCCTTTTTATAGAAAATACCACATATTATAGTTGTATGTCAGCCGAAGAAATTTTAGAGAAGTCAGGTGAAGAATACCCATCCGATGATAATGCATAAAACAGTTTGAACATTGTTACAAAAAGTTTCATCTTTACCATCCCTCTAAAGAGGCCTACTGACTATAAGTCCGCCGGACGATATCGGCTTGTCAGTTGTTCGGAACTGTCAAATTTTTGTTCTAACTGACAGGCCGATATCGTCTGGCGGACTGATAGTCAGTGGGCCCCTTTAGGAAACAGGCCTAGTTTTAAACAGTCAATATTTAAGCAATGAGGCCGCGTCACTTTTTAAGCACTTTGTCTCACATACTGTACATAGTTACCCATTTTTAACTAAAAAGTAACACGTTGTCGGTTGCCGCTGCCGGTAAGGTTGATTTCAAATTAAAGCAATATGGAAATAGCACCCTATTGATGGGTCGACTATAAGTACCGTTTTGGTTGAAAAATGACACATATATGGCGCAGTCGGTAGGACCAAAGTATATTTCATGCATTTAATTTCTGTAAGGATTAACTAATTAAATAAAACCGCCTAGTCAAAAACTAATTTATTCTCCTTAATCCACCATAGACTCCTATTTCACTCTTCTTCCGGTTTAAGGGCCTACTAAAATGAGAACTTGGTTAAACTTTGATTTACGACCACGTATAATGCGCTCGGGAGCATTTAGCCAACTTTATAAATTGGGCGTGTTTATCTTTTTTATGTTGGTACTAAACGGAAGTTGCGACGCGGAACGGAAGTGACGGTGGCTAAGTATTTTGCGGGTATAAAATACTTTTTAGGAGATTAAACTTCTCAAGTGACTTGAAGGAAAGATGATATGCCTTGGGGGATTTCAAAATTGTTTTTCTCCTAAAATAATATGGTAGGATGCTTATAAGATATTGTAATCCGTTTAAAACCTAAACGGATTACAATAGTCATCTAAATAAAAGCACTATTTTACGAGTTTAGGGACCTAATATAGTTGCTTCAAAATCAATGTTACACGCTGCCTAAAAATTATGTGCTTCATCACAACATCATAATTTTCTTATTTAATCGCGTATAATTAAGTTTTAAAATTAAGTACCTACGAAGTTTCGAGAACAGCATTGTCTCCATGGTCTTAAGGGGCCCACTGATTACCAGTCCGCCGGACGATATCGGCCTGTCAGTTGTTCGGAACTGTCAAATTTTTGTTCTAACTGACAGGCTGATATTGTCCGGCGGACTGGTAATGGCTAATGGGTCCCTTTAAAGAAAGATTGGCTAAAGTTGACATCAACATCTATGTACAGTCAGCAAAACTATTTAGCTTAGCACACATGCATACATATTTTTCGAACTACTCGCACTTGGTCTTGTTTTCATAGCGCTCCTAGCAAAATGATCTTTAAACAATCCACTAGCCAAAAAGCAGTTTCTATCGCTTTCTTTCTCAAAAGTTCATTACAGGAAAAGCACACCTGCCCCTCCAGTATAACCCAAAGGTACCATAAGTATTTTAAACGAAGTAATACCTACCTAATACTGAAAGCTATTTAGCCGAGTACTAAACACTTTTAACCCGCCACTACACAGCTAACAGGGAGTTTATATCGCGTTAAAGGCTTTCTTTTTTAAAAGTTCGTGACAGCAAAGAGCCGGAATGAACGCAAACTGCGCGCACTAAGCCGGAGTTAGGCAAAAAGTACGCGGCGAGTTAAGGTACGTAGATTGCGATGTAAGTCACACCCTGGTTCAATGGTTTTAGATTTTCAGTACCTACAACCCACAACCACCCCACAAGCCCCCCCAAGCCCCACAGGCCCCTACCAAGCCACAGAATAAGTAATAGTATTATCATACCAAGCTTAGAACCCATTCAATACGAGTGAAATGTTATTTTTTGAGAAAACAGTACAGGAATTTGATTTCTGTTTCATTTCATACCTTGTTACAGTGACAATAATGAGATCCCTAGTGGCATTTTGATCATTGATGTCTGTGACAAGGTACGAAATGGAAAAACCAAGTTCCTTGACTATTCACCGTGTCTACTGAGTTCTAAAACACATCTTATCACATGAGCCCTGAAAACGTACAAGTACGAATTGCAAATCATCAATGTCTTTATTATTTTAAAGTGTGTAGACTTAAACAAAATAAAAACCGGCCAAGTGCGAGTCGAACTCGCCCACCGAGGGTTCCGTACTTTTTTAGTATTTGTTGTTATAGCGGCAACAGAAATACATCATCTGTAAAAATTTCAACTGTCTAGCTTTCACGATTCATGAGATACAGCCTAGTGGAAGACAGACAGACGGACAGCGGAGTCTTAGTATACCCTTTTGGTACGGAACCCTAATTATAGTAAAAAAAACCACGATGTAGTATTTCGTGAAACAGTCCAAGTAATGTGTTCAAGGTAGTTAATGCCTCTTGGACTTCCACGGACAACCTCTAAAATGTCTAAAATCACAACAATAAACTCAGTTTACATTTATATCATACAAGGTTTAAAGATGAGTATTTATTTAAACACTTATGCACGCTAAAAGCTATCGGTTACTTTAACTTAATATGACCTTTTATTAACCTTTAAATTCAAATTAATTAACGTCAGCTTAGTTCGCAGATTAACTTTAGCATTTAATGCGATCACTGCCAAGAGAATTATTCTGCATTGCTTAAATCGTTTAAAAAAAAGGTCACGTTGTCTGTAATAATAAAGTTTATTCACGCTTTTTTAATTTGAGACTTTTCAGAGACTAATTTGAAATTAAATCACATTTACAATCGGGTCTATGGCGAATTTATTTTGTTACCTTTATCAGTTAGCCGCGACCACGACCAGTGAAACCTGTGTCGAAACGTCGGTAAATAAAGGTTACAAAATAAATTCGCGATAGACCCGATTGTAAATGTGATTTAATGTGTGTTCAAAACGCGAAAGTTTTAAATGTTATAATTTGAAATTAAATGATACCTAAAGCTCATTTTTTTTATGTATGTATTTTTTTTGTAATTTAAATTCAAAAATGTAATGTCACAAGAAATAAAATACTGAATTTATTTTGGAACTAATACAGTTAGGTTATATACATTTTAATTTAACGAACCAATTTAGATCTAATACCTTTGAGAAAGCTGTCTTTAGCAATTTTTGTCCTAAGTAGGCGGTTTATACAAAAATCTAATTTGTCTCAAACCGTTTTAGGATAAACCCTTATGATTAAATTACTTTGCGCAAAATTCTACACTACATGTAGACAAAATGCTTTAACATGAATATATGTATCAATAATGTTTATCAAATAAATTGAGCAATTGATTTACTTTTAAGTTAATAATTTCAATGTATTATTAGGTACTAAAATCAACTTTTAAATAACATAGAAAAGGTTCGGTAAGTATATGTGCTATTTTCAATCAAAAGGGTTGTCGGTTGTCAATAAGGCGCTATTTCCATACAGCTTCAATTTGAAATCAACCTTATTGACAAGCGACAATGTGGTACCTTTAATATGATGACCCCCGTTCTGAGTCATGGCTCGTCCAACAGGTCTCCATCGCCATACAGCGGGGTAACGCTGCTAGTGTGATGGGGACCTTTGGACCCGGCATGGCTCAGAACGGATTTTAGTTTAGTTTAGTATTTTTTTTTTGTATGGCTCTACATAGATGGCGCTAGCATTACTTTCAATGTTGTGATTAAAGGATACATTGTTATTTCGTTTATATCTGGGTACCTTTTAGTTGAAAATGTCACATATAGTGAGAAACAAAGCGTGGACTAAACAGAACCCCTAGAGTAAATTTCATTCGATAGCGTGACGAGCGTTCGCGTTTGCGTTATCTCTATTTTTGTATGGGATTTTGAACAGCGCGCCAAGCGGGACGTTTTGGAAACTCACAATCCCATACAAAATGACACTTAAAGTACACGCGTACGTCGCGTTACGCTATCGAATGAAATTTACATTAGAGGTACAGATGAGAGTAGCCCGCTGCCCGGTTTTATTTAATATGTTTTAATATTTAGATCACTACGAAACTCGCTATTATTTTTAGTCGCTTTTGGCAACATGTTGCAGTGCACGGAGTAGAGACGCCGCAGACACTCGTGCTTGAGGAAGGACTCCCGAAGAGTCCGAAATATGTCGCCAAAAGCGACAAAAAATAATAGTGAGTGAAACCGTAATGATCTAAATATTTTGAAATATGTCTCACAATAGTTTAATTTCGATGTTTTAATATGTGTTCAAAACGCGAAATTTCTAATGTTTACATTTAGTTTTCTGCTATCTTGCTGCTAAAATGGACAGGAAAGCAATATACCTTTCTCTGTCCCTCTTAGCAAAAAGTCCTAAAATGATACATGTACGAACACCTACGTGTACTCCCTTTCTAAACCCCACTGCAGTCCCTCGAGAAAACCTCAGCAAGTCATCATTAACGTCTGAATAGGCCCAAATCACCTTGATCATTATTTGGCATTACAACGATCAACCTTTAAGCAACCACTGTAACAAGATCCCCAACACAACATATAGTCCTCCTCGTCGTTTTCGATGACGGCGACCCCAAATAAACATTATGGACGTTGTCTAGCGTGAGCCCTAATGTGGCTGGCCAGGCCGAACTTGTTCTTAAATGTTCTATTGCACGCGTGACAATAAAGTTGGCCAGCTGCGTTGAACGTGTACACGTAGGAGGGCTTAGGTTTTTCTTTCCGCAACTGGCGTTTTATGTCTAGGCTGGTGAGGCGGTACATACACAACATACAAATGACCTGAACTACTATGTAGCATAAGTTGCGTTACTCCATACCTACGGGAGTTTTTTTAGTCATCTGCAATGATTTACGGGACAAATATATGTCATACTGAGCCACTTTTACTGTCTCTCCCATACATTTTGGCTGGCTGATGTCGATATTTTGTATGGGAGAGACAATTTTGTTTTGCGATTTCGCGGTTGGTCCCATAGTAAAAGTTGCTCAGTATGTGACCTAATTCACCCTGTAAATTATTGCAGGAAAATTACACCCTATATTGCGCGACTTCAAGTATAGATTCGCGGGCGAGAACGCAACATGCTAGACGATCTGATTGACAGGCCAGCTTATATTGGACGCCATTATTGTAGTTTAGGCTGCGATCGCCGCGGCATTTGCAGGTCGATGACCTGATTAGGCAACAAGTTGTCGGTTGCGAGTGTACCATCCTTTAAAACTTGTCTATGTGAGAAATTTGTGGTAGCGGAACTAGAATCAGGCTCGATTTGGCGAAAATGTGAATACCTACCTACCTATCGCTCCATTCAGTGCCTTCAAAGGCTTTTATGTCATTACTCATGACTAACAATAACAGACCATTCTGGGCGGAATAAACACGAAATTACAAATTTAAGACAAAAAAATGTAAATTTTCATTAGGAAAATGCCGTACGTAACTCGGGGGAAGATTTTTTTAGGACATACAGTGAAATTGCGCTTATGTTGTACAAAATAGGGAACTCTATATCTATTCACCAAATTTTATTGAAATCTGACGAAAAGAAAAAGGACAAGAAAATAAAAATCAGTCTATCTCTATATAGTCAATCGCGATTGTCAGTATTAGTACCCGATAATAAGTACTTGTAGTAAGTAGTAGTAAAACACTTTATTGTACAAAAATGAAAACATGTCAGGAAAAAAAAAACATTCATCATTAGAACAAAGGCGAACTTATCCATTTAAGGGATCTCTTCCAGTTAACCCTTGGGCAATTGAGGTACCATCACTCACCAGGTACTTCTCATCATCACATCAGGTACTTGTCTTCAAAAGCACAGGGTGGACACGCTATACATCAAAAATCACTTGCGTTTCTATGTGTGAAAGGCACGTCTGTACACGCTGCATGCGTCATTGTGTAAGTCGCTTACAAACAGTACTGAGCGGTCGGCAAAAGGTCGTCAATCTGCTGTCGCGGGGCGAGGTAATTCGAATCGCGGCGGGGCGGTGCGTGGCTGTTCTATATGATATATTACTTATTCTGTGTCAAAAGAGTTATTCCTGTACCACCATGCAGGGACTACTTTAAACGCTAACTGTACATCTAAGTGCACTCGCGAGTGCACGAAGGACACCGGACACTGCAGCTGCTGCATTAAGCTAATGGTCCTTAAGAAATTCAGTTTAAGAGGGTATCTCGTTATTTAATGGCGCGGCGCAAAGTTGGTACAATTTCTAAAGTGCTGTAATACTTATGATAGTATGACTTTCATTAGTAATGGAATTGCGGAATTATATCTCTCAAGCTTCATTAACTATATACCGGCCGGTATTCCGCTAAATTATTTAAGACGTGCAACTTAGCAGTGCCAATTGGCGTAATTTGGCACGTATACTGCCTGCTAAACCTCAACCATCATCTTTCGCTTCGCAACATAATGCCAAGATTGGCACAACGTGTTGTTCTGAGAATGACTGCCATCCTGACCGTTAAACCCAAAGGAGAAACTAGGCCTCATCGGGATAATTCTGGTTTCCTAACGCAGATTTTTTTCTATACCGAAAAGCGACTGGGAAACATCAAATAATTTTTCGTGTATGTTCTGAAAAGTCACATAAAGTAAAATCAATTTTGAACTATAAGCACAGAAATCTGCAAATCTGAGTTTTTGAATGAGGTTGCGTTGTATCGTAATGTGATATCAGAGGTGTTTTATTTTGTATCTTTCTCTCAAAGATGTCAAAGATGCAATTCTGAACACAAAATGAACAAAAAATGCAGAATGAATTAATTAGCCAACCGATCAAACAGTGTTGGACATTTTCATTCTCCATCATTTAATTGCACTATGAATTTACAAAAAAATATTTAAGCCTGAACACAGAGATAAGTTTTACTCGGCTTACCTTCTATATCATAAAAGAAAATCTTACTCAAAATCTGTTTCAATGCTACGATTCCGAAAACACTTCTTTTATTTCAGATCTAATATGCAAAGTACTGCCTTCACCTTCAGTACATTATGCAGTTCGTACAGGGCTAGAAATATGTGCATGTCAAGTGCAAATAGACAAAATATGCGCATGTTACGAGCTGCAGTATCTGTCGAGAAATTCGGCTGTAAATTGTAGCTTCTTAACTTCACTCACGAATAAGAAATACGGCCCAATTCGAACAATGCTTCTACGCAATGACACAAGATTGTACCCAAAGAAAAACAAGAGGATGGCATCTCAATTTGATGAAGCGAGCAATGCCAATAATACAATATGTCAATAAAAGTTATCGTCGAAAAACTGAAAATCCTACTACAAACTACAAACTAAACTACACTACTAAACTACAAACAACCGGGAAGGCAACTGACACTGACACTGCCAGCGATAGACTATAATAAAAGCTAGATTTTGATGGCGGGAAGTAAGTAGCAAGTATTGTATAAGTAATTATTTTTGCGAAAATGACTCAAATAGTCGGATGTTCTTTTTATAGGTGTCACATCTCAACTGATTCTGATAATACTGATTCTAGCACTGATTCTTGAACTAATTCTAGTAAAATTCAAAAAATAATAATAAAGAACCCCTAGGAAATAATAAAGAATATACCCCCCTTGTATGATTGTAAAGAATTTGAAAATTATTAAAATGGGAGTCATGGGGTTTCACGATCGCGAAGTCTACAGGTCACAGAACTACTAGTATTATTATGGTAAATAACAATAAATAAATAAATAAAATAAATTATTTATTTGGCAGGCAAGAAACCCAATTTTTACAATTTACAAATAAACAAAAAATACAGTGCAAAATACTAAAACTTACAACCTAAAACAATGAAATAAAACATTTACAAACTTATGGATTAAAGATGGCCGTTCTCGGACCGGTGCAGTTTTCGCCAATGTTTGTTAAATTCGTCACTGTAGTCTTTAGCTACCAGTGACAGAATTTCATTGTTAGAGGCTAGCAGTCTCGCCCGGAAGGCAGCCGACCTGGCTCTCAGAATGGCGAAGAAGTCAGGGACTCTCGCGTCCGCAAACATGCCCTTCGCACTGCAGAAACGCGGTAGTTTCAACAGAATACGAAAGGCGTTGTTGTACTGTACACTCAGCGCGTTGAAGGAGTGCCTGGTGTACCTGTTCCAAAGCTGACAAGTATAAAAACATTGGCAAAAGGCTTTGAACAGGGTCACCTTTACCTCACTCGAACAACGCGCAAACCGTCTAGCCAACATGTTGCACCGAACCGCGAGAGCCCTGCGCTCCCTCTCCATATCGGCGTCATCTTTCAAGTACTCGCTCAGGATGTGTCCCAAGTACTTGAAGCTCGTTACAACCCGAATTGGCGCACCACTCATACACACCGTAGGTATCACCTCCGGACCCTTCCCTGACCTAAAAACGAGCATTTCGGTCTTAAGCACGTAAAGCACGTTATATTTTAGGCCATGCGTACTGGCATAGTGTTCGCAGATTTTAAGCAGCTTTACAAGACCGTTTATCGAGGGGCTAAGAAGCACCATATCGTCTGCGTAGCTCAGATTGTTAACACATACGTTACCAATGTGGCAACCGACGTTAGAGCTTCTCAGCTCCCCGATAAGGTCGTTGACATATAGGTTGAATAGGTCCGAAAATGTCAACCCACCTTGGCGCACTCCACAGTCTAGCCTGTAGTCGTTAGACTGTGCGTCACCCCATTTTACATTGGTAGTTTGGTTCTCGTACCAGAACCTCAACAGACCTACAACCTCGGGAGGTGTTCCAGACGTGAAAAGCTTTTTCCACAGCAAATCATAGTTGACTAAGTCAAAAGCGCGGCTGAGGTCTAAAAAGCACGCGTACACTGACGTCTCTCTTTTAACATAGTGATTCACTGTGTACTTCAGACCTAATATTACAGAACCCGTTGAAAGTCCTGGACGAAAACCAAACTGCGCCTGATCAATTTTAAGATTCCTAGTCAATTCGGGTTGTAATAGCCTCTCGAGCACTAAAGTATGTATGTAGTCAGTTGAGAGTAGTTTCGTTGAATATGACCGGCAAGCCGCCGGCACCGGCAGTGGGATGGCCCGGAGACCTGCATTTTTGTGAGGCAAAGCATAAAGTTCCGGTAAATCTTTATAGTTCTGACTATAGATCTTCCAAAACAACATTGTACAATTGTGCATGAAGTAATTTTGTTGAATATGACAGGCTGAGTTAGGCAAGCCGCCGGCGGTGGGACGGCCCGGAAACCTGCATTCGGCATGATGCCGCGGGCTCTAAGCTTAAGCGGGCAGGCGTTGGATTTTAGATTGCATATTGCATAATTGCACATAAACAAGAGTATGTTGTGTTTTAGCCTGCGACTTCGTCCGCACAGATGTTATTCCACTCGAAATTCAAATAGTCACGCACGTAGCTTATGTAGCTTTACACGCTTGTAGTTTACAAACTCTCTTTACTCCGTCTGTATGTATGTCTCTTTACCTTTTTATACGGCAAATCCTTTCGTCCTTATATGTATACCAGTTCAATGTTCATACGGACCCAAATGCATAACATGGACTGATCTGATAATGCAGTCAGAAAGTGGCTAAAGGAATCCCTCGAAGAACTAATTAAAAATCAATAAACGTGCAAAGTGCAGCAGGTAATAGTATCAATAAAACACGAATCGATAAATATATTCAACAAACTTATTTACAGTTATAACATTCAACTTCTGAGCCTTAAATCGTGCCGCAAGCGCATGAGCGGCGCATCGTGGGAACACTTTCACTGCGCCATCTTCATAAACAAAAAGGCAGTAAACACCATATAAACTACTAACTTACTGTTTGATTATGGACTTTATGTAATCGTCATAAGGTTTAGATTATTGTGTCTTCCTTAATGATTGCATTTGTTCTGTAGATGTGGTGGTCTGTGTTCATGTTATTGGAGGTTTTTATAATTTTTGCTTTTACGTTTGACAAATATTTATAACACTAAGCGCCACTTGCTATATCCCACTAGCTCGGGGTTAACCCGTTAAACCGTTAACCCAGTATCAAATTGTACTGGTAACCACTCCAGGTTTAACCGGTTAACCCCGGGTTAGTAGGATGGTGCAAGTGCCGCTAACGGCCGGTTGCACCAAACTGTTTGTCATCGTTGAAGAGTTCGCGAAAATTTTATTGTATGGAAAGTTTCATAGTAATGTAAACGGCCGCGGCGCGCCGGGTGACGTTGATCAGTCTGTGAAGTGTGGATGGTGCAACTGGGACTAATATGGTCCCTTTTTATAGAAAATGTTAGTCCCAGTTGCACCATACTGATGGTGATGAACCACATATGATTAAATTATTTAAAATTGTAAGACACATGAGGACGAAAAGTCGAGATTATGTTGCCATACTTACATTTTAAAGTTGCGATTGGCGTTTTCTACAAATTATTGTCATTTAGCTAGGCCAGGCCTACTAATCTTTAAATAAAGTTTTGTATGTAAATGTCTGAGATGGAGCGACGACCTGGTGAAGGTCGCGGGAATTCGGTGGATGCGAGCGGCACAGGATCGGTCGGAGTGGCGAGCCCTGGGGGAGGCCTATGTCCAGCAGTGGACGTCTATCGGCTGACATGATGATGATGATGATGATGTAAAACTTTACTCGTTCTAATTTCTTTGTTTACAATTTCTAGAAACGAAAACAGTGCTAGACATGCTATATGTTACAAGTGATATCTTTCATGGAATTCATGTTATTTCAGAAGGTGGTGTTAATGAGAAAAACATCGATTGTATGGCGGCGGCTAATATATAACGATATTTTTACTGCCAGTGTCTGAACAGTCCGCGAACGCACGAGAAAACGAAAATAGGTAAATCGATTTGCGGTAAAATCACACGCAACCATTTTTCCTAATATTTCTTGACATTACGTACTAACTTATATAAACGAGTTACATGCAAACCGCATATTTACCACAAAATATAATGCGTCTTTACAATCCCGACACGTTCCAAATCCAAACGGCAGTCGCTTACGCCATTCCTAACCACAATGCAAATATAGCTGAAAAGGTCTTAAGCGCCAAGGATACTATTATTATTTTTTATTCAAATTAAACCTTATTATGAAGTATTAAGGTGTATATTGTTTATTTATACGCATGACAGCTCACCTTTTGCCAACACGCTCTATTGGCCATCGCTATTTCTATAATGATTCTTAAAGTTCCATCGTCTACACTGTGAACAGAACTGATAATAGGTGAGCCTTATTGCGAATACATAAGGTTCAAAGATAGTCAATTATTCACCAATTTCATAATTGAAGTAACGGGTGTACGTTCCTAATTGTGGATTTGTGAAATGTTATTATGAAACTGCTTGTATGAATGTTATTATGAAAGTAGGTAGGTATTAGCCATTTGGCTAATACAGCTACTTTTCCCCTACTCCTCCATTTGGGGTAGTAGAGAAAAATCGGAAACTATATAATATATAGTAAATTTTTCCTTACCAGTGCGTACATAGGTAGGTAGGTAGGGCGTAGGTAGGTAGGTGATTAAATTAGATAATAAGGGAGTAGCTGATACATTGATGCTTAATGTACCGTCACATTCAGCATCAAATAGATAGTGGCGGCCAAAATGGTCAAACATATCGTGACATATCCTTATTTTTATGGAAACAAAAGTGCGTTACGATATATTTGGTCACTTTAGTCACATGACTACTGTACTATATTTATTTATTAGGTTCCTACTTCCTACCTATATATTACATTCTGCACTTATTTAGGTAGTACATTAGTTACATTACATACTTACAATTAATTACAATTTGTATTTTTTTTTGGAAAAAGATTGTGTGTTCATGTGTTGTGTATGTTTCGGAAAAAAAATTCAAATCCAAAATGTCCATTCTGTTATCGTTATTCATACCTACTACCTCTATGAATATTAGAACACTTTTTCTCTGATGATCCAACAACGTAAATCTTTTGAACTTAGTAATTGTATCTAAAATTCTGTGTTCGTAAGTCGTAGGTAAGCATTATCAGAACGCCTTAGAAAGAAGGCGTAAATTACACGGATTCCCTAACCCTTTAGTTAAAAAACAACACTCGAAAGAAAAAACACTCCGCACTGATAGGAAGTGTCAACACACCACAAGTGTTCCCCAAGGCACTACACTGCATCCGAATAGCGTAGCTTAGCACTATCCAAACAAACCACCCATCTCTGCTTAAATTCGCAATGAATAACCAACCGTATTCCTTTGAAGTAAAGTCCATATTAGAAGCACGGGCGCCTAGCAAGATACGAGTTTTAGAAAGTTTTTATAAACGTGTTAGTGTTAGCATAGCACTGTCCCTAAGAACACATCATTGCTCACACGCTTCGTGAAAAACAAACCTATCCCGTTCAATTTAAAGTTTAAACTCGAAGAACACGCGGCACTCACTTACGAGTTTGCAAAAGTACCAGTTAACGCTTCCCGAGTCGTGTGGAACACTCACCTCTTTATACAATTGCAATTCAAAATGAACTCTAAACCTTGTTACTAAAGTTCAAAGTAGAACAGAACACTGGACTTATTTACGAGTTTGCGAAATTTACTGTAAACGCTTCTTGTAACATCGCGTGGTTCTAAATTGGACTTTAATGTTAAGGTAATAAGGTGTTGGTTGTTAGAGATAAGTGGCCACAGCAAAGACGGTGCGCTCAAAGACATGCATTTTACAGAGTGGGTATTGTAGCGTGAGTGCCGGTCTTTGTTTTGCGTATGTCGTTGAATATTTAATGTAGTCGAGATAAGTGATATACACTGTACAACACTGACAAAGCGTTTGTTTTTGACACATATTTAGGATTAAAAAATAAGTGTTTGTTTGTGTTTATTTTATTTTATTTTACTTTATTAGTCGTACAATATCATGAGAAACATACAATTCACATTACGGCTGTGCATTGTGGTGTTGTGTTTAAATGTAGTATTTATTTTTAATTCTCTTGACAATAAAAGTGTTGAAAGTTTCAGGATTTGTCGTGTCGAGTAGGCAACTTTAAGGTACAAATGCTGGTGCTATCGTCATCGTGACTCCATAACACAGAAAATAACGTTACTATAATTATAGACACATAATTACTGAACATAATTATAGATTCGATTTTAATTACGATATGTAAGTTGCTCTAGGCACTGTCATATGAAAAATGATGACATAGGTAGCACAAAACGCAATAAGTAACAAAAAGTATTAATATGTATGACCAAATATATTACCAAACACGTAAAATCAAAACAATTTAACACATGAACCTGTTTTCCATGTTTACCCTTTTAACACCCTAACTAAACCCCATCTTCATCTATTAACACATCTAGACCCCACAATATAATGTCCAAAGCTACCGGCTCTTGCACTACTTTTTTCGTTTTTTTTTACTGCACACAGCCGTAAATTAGGAATTAGCTCTTCCTTAGTTGTTCTAAGTTTAAAATGCCGTTAAAGTTTATCCTGAGCTCCCCACTAAATAAGAATTAATGAAGTTTTAGGTTAAGTTTTAAGAGGTTTTTGAACTAAAAAAGGTGGGCACTGCCACTGCTTTAAGAAGAAAATTAAATATTAAGTACCTATCTAAGCGTAAGACGTAGCGTCATAAGAGGAACTTCAAATTGTTAAGACGGTCCGAATTTGAATAAAGGCAAAATGCAATTATAATTTGTTGTAGTGGAGATCCTTAGCAAAGGTTATTTGTAATTATAAAGTCGTGATAGTGTTGTAGAATTTTAATGTTAGGGTGACTGTCTAAAATAGACTATAATATTATTTCCTAATACTTCATATACACAAAACGTGGCTATGTAGGTAGGTATGGTAATAATAAAACATAGGTATTGGTATGTACTTAATATATGTAAGGTATTCCATGCGGGGATGGAAGAATTGGAAGAAAATAGATATCAAGTCTTCTTTGGCGCGGGTACCATGAGTATTGTGATCTCATACCATATCAGGTAAAGTTTCTATAATAATAGTTTCCTAATACATTACAAGGTATTTTGTACCCTCCAAATGAAGTAATACGTTAAATGCATTTAAGTTTAAGTGAGAAAATGTACCTTAGTAACACCAAAAAACCTTAACTCGTCAGCAATCCGGCTCGCGATGTAACCGATCGTGTAATAGCAAGTTGTGGTTTCGTACCTGAAACAATCCGAATAAAAATGTCATCACAATATGATACGGGATAAGCTGAAATCAATAAAGGAATGTGGATTGAAGATGTAGGTACGGGATGTTTTTGGAGTTCCCAGTTTTTTTTTGTATTGAGCCTCGCTTGCTGATAAATGTAATAAATGATTTTTAGGGACCTCCTGGAAATTTGTCTACACTTGTTTTTCCTGAAAAAAAAACGGCCAAGTGCGAGTCCGACTCGCGCACGAAGGGTTCCGTTAGTTCCGTATCATTACGCAAAAAACGGCAAAAATTCACGTTTGTTGTATGGGAGCCCGACTTAAATATTTATTTTATTCTGTTTTTAGTATTTGTTGTTATAGCGGCAACAGAAATACATCATCCGTAAAAATTTCAAGTGTCTAGCTATCACGGTTCATGAGATACAGCCGGGTGACAGACGGACGGACGGACAGCGGAGTCCTTATAGGGTCCCATTTTTACCCTTTGGGTACGGAACCCTAAAGATACAAATTGTCTATCTCGTAAAATTTTGTCAGTAAATAGTTTCAAATTATTTATTGCATTATACGAAGTGGCAGTATGCCAAATACGAGTAAGCTCGTAACTTTATACCACGTCGGTGGCAAACAAGCATACGGCCCACCTGTTGTCGACCCTACCTATCTAAATATAAAAAAATGTGGACACGCTTGTGTTTTAATAAGCCCAAACAGGAGTTTTCTAGCAGATTCCCAGAACTTCTGATCCATCATCAGCTTAGCTCGAGGGTACCACATTATTCATCATAATTTAAGAGCATGGCTCTTGTCGGTGGAGTATGCGCCAGTTTTCTCGGTCCTCGGCCAGGTTCTATAGGTCCCTGTAAGACACGACATTTGCTTTCGCTTTCAGTTGTTGTGTGTAGCTTGCTCGTGGTTTTCCGCGGCCTCTTTTCGCTTCTATCTTGCCTTCTAATATAGTGTTAAAGAAAGTGTCGTGTCTTATCAAGTGACCTATCATTCTGCCTCGTCTATTTGTTTAGTCATTATATAGGCACGTGTACTTGCAACGTAGAACATCTAATAATAATAACTATATGAAGTAGGTTAGAATAGACATGCAAGATTTTAATAATAAATAAATAAATCTTTATTGATCAAAACATACATGGTACATATGCAGTTGGAGCCCTGGAGACTGCGTTAGTTTACACTGTGTTGCAGCCCCAGTGTTTGCCCGTATTATATAATCAGTTAGAATTATAAAGAACCATTAGACTTAACTTGTAACATAAAATATTTAATATATAATTTAGGCACAAACAATAATATAGCGGGAAGGCTATTCGTGTGTGTGTGTATGTCCAAATAGTCTTTTTAAAAGCATGATTAGATAATGTTTTTATAGTTTTATGTTCCATTTTTATTTTATTATATATTAATGGTGCGCTATAATTGATGTTTCTTCTGGCAAATTTAGTTTTGCATTTCGGAATAGGACAGCGCTCAATACGCTTGTGGCATGTCGATAGCGTTGGGGCTACTTTGTGGTGATATCTTTTTAGGCATTGCATAATGTATAATTTGCGAACTGTGGGAACCATAGTCATGTTATATAATTCGGTAGTGGGATAGCGGAAAGGTATGTATAGCATGACCTTTAAGAGAGCTCGCTGGGCTCTTTCTGCCTCAATCATGTGAGTCTTAGCAGCACCATTTTATTACTAAATATTACTTATGTTGTACATTATAAGATTGTTACAAATAAACTAAAAAGTATAATAAAGAAAATATGAAATGGAATTAGGTTTTATCTAACGTGCACCCGTTGAAAAATCGGAGCACAAGGGAGCAAATGCATCGCCCGCGGCAAACATCGCACTCGCATTAGAGATAAATGTCGCACACCTATATTTTATACGACGAATAGGCCAAGAGCTAGTCAAACAGTGCAGGGTAAGAAAAATCTTGGTAGAAGCGAAATGCATCAGCGCAGCGCCTGAGGCGGACATAGTTCAGGGACCGGACAACCCTTTCCGCGATAAAACCCTTTCAATGGGCAACACTTAAACACGGCTAACACATTGAAAGACTTTCCCTTTTGAACTGCAAGCCCATTCATACCCTTACCTTTGACTAACCCTTACCGAAATGCTAACCAAAAATAAGGCTAGCCCTTAATAAGGGTTACCCTTATCTTTAAGCGCTTTTTATAAAGGTTTCCCTTTGCGTGAAAGAGACAGGATTAGTATATATCTACGGTAGTGTATGAAAAGGAAAGAAAATACGTGCCTAGTCAAAGAACGCCGCCGTCGCCGCCGACGATCGCTCGGATTCGAAGTAATGTGTGCTTTATGAACAAGGTAGACGACTTAAATTAGCACGCTTATATGCTAAAAGGGAAGCCCTTTATAAGGCTAACCCTTATAAGCAATATGCAAGGTGTTGGTGAGCGGATGATAAGGGTTTTGTAAGGGTATTTGGGCTACCGATCACTCAAATGTGGTAGCTTTATATAAGGGTTTTTAAAACCAAAACAAAGGGTTTCGTCTGGCAAAGGGTATGGTGAGTTAAGCCTTATGCAATACCCTTATAAAACCCCGATAAGGGATAGCGGGCCGGTCCCTGACATAGTTACCGCATTAGAGATAAAATGTCGCACACCTATAATACCCTATATTTTATACTTACCACGAGTAAACCAAGAGCTTGTCGTAATACCCCGGCCACATACTCGACGAGCGGTATGGTAGTGGAAGTAGCGAGCCCACCACTCGTCGTTTTTTGGCGCAAGTCAAAGGACCGGTAATATGAAGTATGGAGCGTCGCGGTTAATCGCGCGAGTACGGCAGTGTGTGGCCGCGGCCGGAGCGGGCAACATTGCGGCAGCGCGAGGAGCAGAGCGAGGAGCAGCGCGATGAGCATAGTCTGGCCGAGGTATTAACGGCCCGGCCACGACATTGCGCGGCGGCGGCCATAGGTGGGAACGAAAGGTCCGATCGCTGTGTCTCGCTCCAACCTATGGCCGCCGCTCGCCGCTGCCGCCGCCGCGCGATGTCGTGGCCGAGCCGTAAGGGTTATGAACTAAAAACCAATACATTCATTTTAACTGACCTCAAAATTTTAAAGGATTGTTTATTTTAGTTTCTTAAAGACGGCAAGACCGATTTGAGAGTATACGTTTAGCTTGAAAGGAATTTATATTATTGGAATCACACATGGTCCTATTCACAGCAGGTTATTAGGTAAAGAGATCGTCAAGTAATCGAGGGAAGATTTGAAATATTATAACTCATGTATTTTCTCTCAGAAAGCGACATTTGATAAGTTCAAAAGCTGTTTTGCTGATTTGTTAAAGGTTATTTATAATCAAACAACTAAATGTTTTAAAAGAAAATTGTTAAACACCACGAAAACGGTAAATACACTGCAAAAACATTATTTTTTTGAAAAAAGTTACAATATAGTAAATAAAATATATTATTACAAGGCCTATCGTAGGCATTATCTTGAGCAAAGATAGATATAACTCCGTAATAGATGGATACAGTCTAAGGAAAAAACGTGCCTCGAAAATCAAGAAAATTTGATTCTCATTCAGAGGGCGCTACTAGCTTTGGCCAACTGTCGTATAGATGGCGTTGACGGTTTCGTTTGTTATTTAACAATTTTAACGCATATCAGTGAAAGAACATAAAAATAATTAATGCAAATAAAAAAAATCATTATTTAGATATGGAAATACATTTTATCGTATTTTAAAAATATTTATTTTTAGTTTTAAAGTGTGTCGACAGATGGCAGTGAATTTACTGGGGTTACAAAATTTACTATGACAGTACCGCTCTAGTATAAGTTACTCTATGTCTTGAGAATGTTTATGTGCCGATGGGGATATCAAACTAATTTCGATTTTATTGGTATCGCATATTTTAAAATCATTGAAACTATACTATAGTACATTCAGATAAATAATCGCCATAAAAGTATAATGAGCCAGACACTTGGACAGACAAAACAGGTTATGAAAATACAATATGGGAGTCCGGTAAGTATGGCGAATACTTAAAATGCTAATATAATTAACGAAGAATCGGTTTGTTAGACTTGGCTTTTACCTATTATTAAGCAATAGCATAATATCATAATGTGTAGGTAAAAAACTTTGTTCATTTTATTATTTATAAAACCTCAAACCCTTAAAAAATTTTAAAACTTGAATTGACAAAATTATTCTGTTTCACGAGAATCGGTTAAGTAATTCATCAAAAACATTTCTGCCCAAGCTGAAAAGTAGACGTTAAGTCAATTATAATCGTAGACCAAATCATCATCATCTTCCTCGAGTTGTCCCGGCATTTTTGCCACGGCTCCATGGGAGCCTGGGGTCCGCTTGGCAACCAATCCCAAGAATTGGCGTAGGCACTAGTTTTTACGAAAGCGACTGCCATCTAACCGTCCAACCCAGAGGGGAAACTAGGCCTTAATCGTAGACCAAATAATGAAAGAAATATTTTTCGAATGTTCTAAGAGCTTTGATTTATATTATTCGATAACGTCAAAAAACCTAAAGATACTCGTCTAAATCAGCAATCGGAAGCCTTTGTAATTTTCCTTAAGCACATATGACAATTATGACATCTATTTCCAATGGCCAAATGTGCTAAAATTAGCAACTGCCTCTTAGAGTACCCCCGTTCGAACCCACGCGAGATTCTGCTATGGCAGCCAATTATTTTTATCTGCCATGGCGAAACCAGCTTAGCTACGTATCGGGATATTATAGGTCATTGCCCTGACATTTTTATTACGAGAAACGCTTTTTAAGTGTTTTTTTTTTATCAAGAGATCTTTGGATTTTATCTAGAATCATTTTGGTAATTTCTGAAAAATCGTTTCATTTAACAACGTGGTAACTATAAGCATAAAAATGACAGGTCTGTGGTGGTAACTGAACGGTCATACCATGGAGACTATATAAAGGAGCCCAATCTCTATGTACGAAAAGTGTCCATCAAAAAACAGTAATTAGGCGGCGCCACCATACACCGAAATACTACCAAAAACAACCTACGTAATTTGGTCGGGTTATTTGTTGGTTCATGTTATACTCATGTCCCGACCCTAACTAGCGCCACCGGAGAGATTAGGAACTATTATTTAAAGCTGAAAGCGGTCACTTTTGCAACAATTCTGCCATAAGAGATTGGCATCCTTTTCTATACCATCCATAGGTCATACGTTAACTTTTGACAACCATGGTCTCGCCATATCATGTCATGCGTCACTTTCGTACTTAAAGCCTGACCAGGAATATATGATCATTGTCAAGAGGGCGCTGTTATTTTCATGTAGGTGACAGGTTTCATAGGGTGACAGTATGAAAATATTAGTTCCAGCGAAATTCCGCAACATGGCGCGTGATCATATATTCCTGGTCAGGCTTTACATACCTAGTAGGTACTCATTAGAACGTAACAGATAAGATGACAGGCGATAAAAATGTACCATGCTACCGCCGCAGAGTACGGATGTGCAGGAAAAAAGTTAAAGAAGTTCTCGGAAATTTCATAGGAAAAACTTTCATTTTAGAAAACTGTCACTTTCGACCATACAAAAATATTTTTTGAAAACTTTCCGAGCGGCTCATCAGTAAACAATAATTACCACATATTATACTAAGTTGTACAGCGCCATCTACATTCGCTGTCAAATTTGCGCCGCACGAAATTGTCTTGAACTTTTGATAGTTAGTCATACAATTAGTGAATCTTTTGGTCACGGGGTAAAAATGGACATTGCAATTCTTGACCTCTAAACAAACAACACGTACGTTTTTAGTGTTCCGTACCCAAAGGGTAAAAACGGGATCCTATTACTAAGACTCCGCTGTCCGTCCGTCCGTCCATCCGTCTGTCACCAGGCTTCTCATGAACCGTGATAGCTAGACTGTTGAAATTTTCACAGATGATGTATTTCTGTTGCCGCTATAACAACAAATACTAAAAACCGAATAAAATCAATATTTAAGTGGGGCTCCCATACAACAAAGTGATTTTTTGCCGTTTTTTGCGTAATTGTACGGAACCCTTCGTGCGCGAGTCCGACTCGCACTTGGCCGGTTTTTTAAACAATTGAAACAAAAGCCTTTGTTGCAATTGCGCCTGTCATGATTATCTGTCAATCGCTAATTAATGACAATTGATTGTCATTGAAGGTAATCCTGTAATCATGGAGACTGTATAAAGGAGCCAAATCTCTATGTATGAAAAGTGTCCATCAAAAAACAGTAATTAGGCGGCGCCACCATACACCGAAATTCTACCAAAAACAACCTACGTAATTTGGTCGGGTTATTAGTTGCCTTATATGGTTCATGTTATACTCATGTCCCAGAGCCTAACTAGCGCCACCGGAGAGATTAGGAACTATTATTTAAAGCTGAAGGCGGTCACTTTTGCAACAATTCTGCCTTAAGAGATTGGCATCCTTTCTATACCATCCATACCTGTAATGTGATTTAACCAATGCAATAGATTGAAATGCATTGCTAGGAGTATGATGAATCATGAATCATCATCATTGATGATAGGCGCTAAGGAAACACTTATTATATCTACCATTACCAGGCAAATTCTGACATTGCTAGATTGTTTTATGGATAGGTCCCGGATTTGAATGCTGGTAGGGGCATTAATTTGTGTATATATATTTATCACAGATATTTGTTCCTGAGTTTTGCGCTAGTGGCCTAGCGGTAAGAGAGTGCGACTTTCAATTCGGAGGTCGCGGGTTCAAACCCCGGCTCGTACCAATGAGTTTTTCGGAACTTATGTACGAAATATCATTTGATATTTACCAGTCGCTTTTCGGTGAAGGAACACGTCGTGAGGCAACCGGACTAATCCTAATAAGACCTAGTTCCCCCTCTCGGTTGGAAGGTCAGATGGCAGTCGCTTTCGTAAAAACTAGTGCCTACGTCAATTCTTCGGATTAGTTGTCAAGCGGCCCCTAGCCGGATGAGCCGTGGCAAAATGCCGGGATAACGCGAGTAAGTTGATTTTGTTCCTGAGTTTTGGATGCTTTCTATGGATTTAAGTTTTATCTATATCTATGTATTATTTAAATATTCGTGTAGTACCAACAACACAAGCCTTACTGTGGGACTAGGTCCATTTGTGTAAGTTGTCCCTTTGTTATATATTTAATATTTATTTATTTTATTCCCTCAAAAACAAGTCACATCAGAACACCAACAGCAACACGAACTGAACACCGATGAACCTTGTCTCATTACCATAAGGTTTACGAATTGTCAATCAACGGAATGGACGTACGTTCACGTAAATCAACTTGTCATTTATTAATCAGCCGCCAATCACGGACCCGGTTAACCCGTCCGGATGTCGGAACTATTATCCCAGGTACCCGATTCGAACGTTTTATATCTCATCAATGACAAACAAGCAACAAGAACGTGGGCTGCCTGATGGGTGGTAAAAGGTAACCGTAGATTAGCCCATAAACGCATACAACTCCATCAGCAAGAGATTTTTTCAGTTATAAGGCACCTCACCTCTCAATACCTACACACTTCGTTCAATAAAAAAAGTCACATCTGAATACTAAGAGCTACACTCTTAACCCTTTACCGCATACGAAGCTATATATGGCGGATATGATATTCAACTCCATTGACAGTAGTTCAAATTTCAACAAATATTTTTTATTACATGCAGTAAGGGGTTGAGCTTGAGAGTCACACGCACATAGCCGCCGCCATACATTCGAAGTTACCCTTACATTTTAAAACGACATTCTGAAATTACATGAAACTGACATGAACATTCATGTAACATGATATCTTTCTCTGGTACTAGTTTTCGTTACTTACAAATTATAATACAAAGAAATGAGTGCGAGTAGAAGTTTTCAATGTGAAACTTCCACTCGCACTATTCTCTTAACTGAACACCGATGGACCTTATGTCATTACAATAAGGTTTAGGAATTGTTAGTCAACAGAATGGACGTACGTTCACCTTAATCAACTTGTCATTTATTAATCAGCCGCCAATCACGGAGCCGGTTAACCCGTCCGGATGTGTCGGAGCTATTAATCCAGAAGTCAATTCGAAGTTCAAATTTCGACCTTGCATTTTTTTAGTACCATATCGGTGGCAAATATACATTAGACATAATATGTCTTGGTGGTACCGTAACCTATGAACGCTTGCGATTCAAATTTTATTGTGTCACGTACAATCGTTTTTGGTGTAAAATCAGATGTGTCGGGGGTGACCATATTTTTTCAATATTAGTGATAAAGCTTAAAAACTTAGCTTTTTAATTTCACGGTAATTGTATTTCAGTTTGTTAAGATAAATGCGATATGCCAAACGTCGCAGATAGAAGATAACCGGAGCGTTCCGAGCGTTCCCTCGTTAATTTAAATTTTATTTCATTTTAACATTTCCCCTGTGGATGTCGCTCGAAGCTACTTATATGTATATTGGTGCGAGCGAGATGTGCAGCGACTAAAATGGCAATAACAAATCAAAAATAGATACGAGTATTTAAAGTTCGAATCACCCCAGCCTGGTTGATTAAGAGCCGGGTAACCCTTTTCGTGTGCAGCGCGTTGCAGTTGCACTTTTTAATTAAGTGCAAAAAAGACTAATTGTTTTGTTCTTACAACAAAAATGTACGTTTGATTGTAAAAGCCCGTGTCACTAATTACAATTTTTTAGCGTAACCCCTTTAATAGTAGTTTATGTGACTGCTACATAATGAAAGCCATCAAAATACGATTGTGGGTTTATGAAACGAACGAAGTGTTTCATAAAAGGATCACACGAGTTATGTAGGTAGTATGTAGATGAAACGTATTTCTATGATTGTTTATACATTTGGTTGTAATTTTATAAGTTAAATTTAAACCACTTTCCAGTGTGTAATGTTATTGGGCACATGATACCTAATGTAATGACAAATAATTATTTAAAAATGATTAATATAATATACCTTTATTAAAATAATAATCATCA
The DNA here is from genome assembly GCF_947568885.1 of Cydia strobilella. Lineage (NCBI taxonomy): Eukaryota > Metazoa > Arthropoda > Insecta > Lepidoptera > Tortricidae > Cydia > Cydia strobilella. Next base: position 16,029,479 of record NC_086051.1, on the reverse strand, counting down.
TCATCATCATATTAGCCTTCTATCGCCCACTGCTGAGCATAGGCCTCTCCTCGCGTACGCCACTTATCCCGGTCCTGAGCCAATCTCATCCAGAAGTGACCCGCAGTCTTCCGAATGTCGTCCACCCAACGAGCCAATGGACGCCAGGCACTCCTTTCGTCTGAAAGCGGCCACCATTCCGTTAACATTTTGGCCCACCTGCCATCACTCTGTCTGGCAACATGTCCCGCCCAGCTCCATTTAAGTTTGGTAATGACGTATCCGACGTCTTGCACTTTGGTGCGGCGTCGAATCTCGGCATTCCTCACTCGGTCTTGAAGTTTGATGCCGAGCATGGCGCGCTCCATGCATTAAAATAATAATTTTCTATAATTTGTTCGCTGTACTAGCTGCTTTGTATGTAAATTACTTATCGGGAACGTATAATTTTTTCCTATAAACATGTTTCATGATTTATTTGCTTCGCTAGCTGCTTATTTTATTGTTGTTAGTGGTGAAGTACGTTCGTCGGAAGACTGGCTACACGCTGAGGGTGCACCAGCTACAGTCGTTCACTGCACGCTGCACTATAGGACACCATCGCAAGCGCGGCGACGGCTGTGGTGTTTCATCGGTTCCTATTGCTACTACTAATTATTATTATGTGATATGTCTATTGTTTTTCTTTGTCTCCTTATATTTTCTTTTATTTTGCAGTTTCACAACTTGGTTTTACTTATTTGAACAATAAATAAATTATTTGCGCATATTTGCGAATAATTCAATAAGCAGCAAGCAGCATATGTAAATAAATAACTACGGAGAACTGACATGAACCCAGACGCGATTATAGGAAGCTTTTCATCTGAATGCACAAATAGGTTCCAAGCTGCAATCGAGGGAGCGACGGCTGCAGTAATTGAAAACCACCCTGTTGTTAAAAACGACAAAAGTGTACTTACATTACAAGACACATAAGCCTTTTAGAAATTGAGCGAGCGCGCTGGGTTAGGTCAGGTGCAAAAGGGACATTTAATTAATAGAAACTGTATATTTCTTTGGTTTTAAAAAACGCTTGACGGACTTGCGAGTTGGCGCTGGATTTTTTGCAGTTCAATTACTTTTAATCATCTGTTATATCCTCCTAAGGCCTACCTCTTTTAATCATCATTTTTAATCATCTGTTATATCCTCCTAAGGCCTACCTCTTTTAATCATCATTTTTAATCATCTGTTGTATCCTCCTAAGGCCTACCTCTTTTAATCATCATTTTTAATTATCTGTTATATCCTCCTAAGGCCTACCTCTTTTAATCATCATTTTTAATCATCTGTTATATCCTCCTAAGGCCTACCTCTTTTAATCATCATTTTTAATCATCTGTTGTATCCTCCTAAGGCCTACCTCTTTTAATCATCATTTTTAATCATCTGTTATATCCTCCTAAGGCCTACCTCTTTTAATCATCATTTTTAATCATCTGTTATATCCTCCTAAGGCCTACCTCTTTTAATCATCATTTTTAATCATCTGTTGTATCCTCCTAAGGCCTACCTCTTTTAATCATCATTTTTAATCATCTGTTATATCCTCCTAAGTACCTCTTCAGTTTGATGAAATTTAAATCTTATTCAATTGGAACAGTCGCTTTTGCTTTGTTTCGTAAACATTTCCAACAACGCAAAATCAACTATTTCCTACACTATAGGTTTAAATTTCAGTGACATATTTTGGATTTTTCATATATATGGTCTTGGGCGGCTAAAGTGAAGTGATTTCAGTGGCATATTTTGGATTTTTCATATATATGGTCTTGGGCGGCTAAAGTGAAGTGATTTCAGTGGCATATTTTAGATTTTTCATTTATATGGTCTTGGGCGGCTAAAGTGAAATGATTTCAGTGGCATATTTTGGATTTTTCATTTATATGGTCTTGGGCGGCTAAAGTGAATTAAAAATAATCGAAAATTATCTATTTTAAAGGGACCTTAAGTGATTTCACGAGAAGCGGAACAAATATTGCATGTTGCAACGGCACAAGTCAAAAATAGGTATTAGTGTATCTTTGACGAATTAGCAGTAGATTTGTTATGCCTTTTTCAGTTATCTATTACCATATACCACCACCATAAACCAGAAATAAATCATCAAAATTTCACAGTTAAATAATAAAAACAAAGTGCACTAAAATTGAAGCGTTTTAAACTTCCGAATGGAAGTGGTTGGTGAATACGTCTTTAAAATCAAAGTAATATATCCGTTTAACGTTTTAACCTGCTTCCCAGCTAGATACATGTAAATATAAGAGTTTTGAATGATTCACGGTTAGTTTCACTAGACTTATATTGACCGGGATATAGACCGTGATTACCTTTTGTATTGTTATGTGTTGCATGCAACTGCGTCGAAATATCGGGAGCTCCGAAACAATACAAAATGTAATCACGGTCTATATCCCGGTCAATATAAGGCATGTAAATATGTCAACTTACTACTAAAATACCTACTTAACTTCCACCACGAGGCCGAACTTGATTGAAATTCGGCGATTTGCATATGCACACTTCCCGCGAAATTGAGAAAGTCAAACCGAGATGTATGATGCAAAGAGGCGTATGTCACTATGGAAACCGTTTTGAGATACGATGTCTTGTTGATTGGTTTGGCGAAACTGGAGGATGTTTGTTTTTAGCTCTAGCTCTCACTGCCAATTAAGTAGTTCATTTAAAGTTTAATATCTGGGCTTTAAAGTGTCAATAAAATTGTAAGTACTTGCTAGTTAAATAAGTTTATGCTACAATCATGAAATCAAATTTACTGATGGCTCCTAGTGGACTGCATAGTAATTGTGAATTATGATAAAAACACGTAAGCAGAATTATGCTTTTAACAAATTGAACACACAAAAAGATAGTACAAGCAATTGCCGTGACAATTAGGAAGACCGAAAGGTAAAAAAGGGTAAAAAAATATAAGGATGACGTCAAAAGTAATCGCAACTCAGCCAGAAATGATCACTAACTAATAAACACAAGAAGACATTTTTATGGGCATTACTTTTTTCATAAAAATCTGAGTTACCCTCTAGTCGCGCCACTCGCGCCTAAAGAAGTTTTACTTCAAAAACTTACATAATTATAGACGGTAGGTTGCCCAATATACCCATGGCTATAAAACGTCAAGTCCCTAGTTTATTTTAAGTTACAATAAATACATATTTACGTGATGGAAGTCTTAAATTGTCGTTACAATTCACATTCCTGCTTCAAAATGACATCATACTATAATATACCCATCTCTTTTTCCATTTAACCCCCTACGTGAACTGCAGAATAATCTTAGCGTCTAATCACGTGTGAAAAATACGAATAACCTCCATTTTCCTGCATTCATATTTCAACCCAGTCCCTTGAGGACAGAGTTTAGAATCGCTTGGCATAACAAGTCCAGTAGAGCAGTTGAATTTAATGGTTCTCTTGAGAGCATCCATCTACGAGAAAATAATATTTAAATGCACGTATTGCATTTCTGGCTGTTGTTAGAGAAAATGGTTTGAGTTATCTGATATTTACATTTACTTTAGGTGGGGGAGGGGGAGGGCAGTTTGAGAATTTGAGAGGCAATAATTAACCTTAAAATACAATATAATACAAATACTATTTATTGCACACCTCATTACAGAAAACAATACAAAGAATATACAAAAGACGAGGTACATTTTATATTCACTGGTTTTGCTGATAAAATACACATTTCTAAAGAATTTATAATATTCAAGTCAGGTAATGTAATGAATTTTTTAACATGCAGATAACATGCGATACTCCAAATTTTATAGTTACGCCACCCCAAAGGCGTTTATACATAAGGGAAGGAATGGAAAGATTTGCAAGGTTCTGGTAGGCTTCCGTAGCTCAATTGGTTAAGAGCAACGCACGGATTGCGGAGGTTGCGGGTTCAAATCCTGCCGGAAGTGTAACTTTTTCCATTTTTTCCTTTACTATAAAATTTAGGTAATGTAATGGTTCTTAGGTTCTAGACACAATCACTGAAATGAAACAAAACGATAACTAAAACATTACTTGATCAAAACAGGCCAATTCGAACGTAGACTGAATGATATCTAATCTAAATGATGTAATTTAGTTATCGTCTCGGTATCGGTCTCGCTCACGCCAATCCACGAATATGCCAACGCGAAATGCATGATAACTGAATGACATCGAATTGGTCTGAGTCTTTGAGTTTGTATGCTGTTATGTTACATTGAGATAATATATTTGTTATATTGGAAGAATTAAGGCATTTGAGGTAAACTACCCAAACATTCTAACCGCGATAGTATCATGCGGTCTAAGAAGCATGACCTAGAAAGGCAGATTATCTTGGGTCAAATGGATGGCAAGCGCGGGCGAGGAAAAGCACCCACGAGATGGTCTGATGGTGTGAGAGGGTGATTGGCGGCAACATGCAGCGCGTGACCCATATGGCTTATGACCGCACACTATGGAGACGGAGCATACATGGTCGCGATCCTCAGCAATGAGGGACTGAGGAAGAAGAAGACCCAAACAGTGACCCTTTAAAGCCCTCATTTTTGAAGAGAAGACTATTGCTGCCTGACAATATTGTAGATACGTACGTACAGTTTACCCATGAAGACCAAAGTTTAACCTGAAAATTGTTAATTATCAACATTCTCAGAGGAGTAAATTCATTTATTAGATAATAAGTGTTATAAAATGAATATAAAACTAAAACTAACTACAATTATAATAACTAAAGCTAAAAATTAAAAATTCCTTTCAAAATTTTGTGCCCTTGGAAAGGTGCCCATCAAAACTTGCTATGGCTATTGCGCGAAAAAGAGTTTACAAAGAAAATAATCCCAGTTCCTCAACTACCACCAAAAAGCAAACCACAAACTACTAATCCTACACAACCCTTAACTTTTCACAAACCCCTTTAAACTAAAAGGTTTCTAAGTAAACCAATCCAAACTAAGAGGCGATTTAGGAGTTAAGATTAAAACCGCATCAAGCGACGCAGGTGCGAGTAACTCTGTCAAGTAACTAACTAACTAAACTACCGAACTAAACTCACGGCTTGACCTTAATGTTGTTTCCAACTAAATTTAGTTTGGCCCGGGCTTTTTGTTGGACCTTCCGGACATGCGATCTGGCTTTGTAGGTTGAAATGTGGTCATGTTTCTAAGTTTTTTTTATGTGGCTCTCGAGAAGGCAAAGAGAAGGCTTCTCTTAGCAATGTTGACTTATTTATTAATTTTTAAATTACATGTACTATTGATTCGCAGATAAATTCCGTTGGGGCATTAACAACTTTTCAGCAGTAACACTGCTGCTTCTCTTCTTCTTCACGTGCCATCTCCGTCCAGGAGGTCACTGCTGCAGTCATCCGAATAGAAACTTAATGGGTTACTAAAAGCGCGATCATTTATTGAAGGGTTAACGGTTACCCAGGTTTAACCTTAGGTTATCCGGTTTTTAAGTAATAAAATATATGTATGACTTAACAATGCATGGACGTGAGACCGACGTGCATTGGCTTGATTGCCCACAGAGTAAATTGACCCTAATTTTAAAACCCAGGTAAGAACCGTCCGGGGAGAATTGGCGCGCTCCGGCACTTGCTCGAATTGGTTAACACTTACAGCGGTTTCAGACTAGCGTTTTTTTACGCGGGTATAGTCTGCATCTTCTCAAATATTTTTTACGCCTAAGACGGTAATCTGTTAAACAAAGGCCATTGTTCCTTTTATGCGAGCGGTCGGCCATTGTGTGCCATTGTCAGACACAATGGCTTTTGTTTAACAGATTACCATTTGAGGCGTAAAAATCATTTAAAAAGATGCAGATTATATACGGTCGTTTCGGCAAACGTGCTACGTGCTACGCGCGCTTCAAAACTTCGGACGCTCGTATACGAGCTTACACCGGCGTGTACGCTCGAATCGGTGAGTGTCGGCTCGCACGGCACGACCTTATTAGCGCAACAACGCTCGTACGAATAGCACGCGAGCGTACGAGTATATGCTTCTACGCGCTCTTCTAAAAACGAGCTTATACGCTCTTATAAACGTTAATCTGAAACCGCCCTTATGAAAACAGACATACCTCTGAAATAATGCTTTACCTATACTATAAGTCATTGATTGCTGACGGTGTACTTTATTACGCTGTTTTCGCACATTATTCGCATATGAATCGCAATTTTAGCGCGCATTTTGATTTTTTTAAATACTTTAAAACATCTCAGTGAAACTTAGCAAACAAAACGTTTGAAAAACTTTATTGACTATATTTGTCGACTTTATTGGTCAAATTAATACTTCCTAAACCAAACTACAATCCCATACTTTTAACAATGGGCTCCGGACACAACTATAATGAACTCATTACGAAACACTGTAGTGAACTATAATGAATTTACTCAATCGCGTCTCACCGCGATCAAGGGGATGTAAAATATAAACTTCCTTCTAAGTCCTAAAACAGAGCTACCTCCTATTAAAACAAACCGGACAATTGCGAGCCGGACTCGCCCACCAAGGGTTCCGTACAAATCAAATTTTTAGTACCTATTTGTTGTTATAGCGACAATAGAAATATATAATCTGTGAAAATTTCAACTGTCTAGCTATCACGGGTCATGAGATACAGCCTGGTGACAGACAGACGGACAGACAGACAACAATAAAATAAAAATCGAATAAAAAGACCGACAGTGGAGTCTATGTAATATGGTCCCGTTTTTACCCTTTGGGTACGGAACCCTACAAATGACCACGCAACTTCTTTACCAACCGTCCGAGTTAAGTCACTTAAGTGGTTGACCCGCAAAACTTAAAATAGCAGGTATAATTACTACGTCTATCTCATGTGAACAGTTTCTCATCTAAAACCCGTTTCGTAAGTGGTTTCGGTAGTACGATATTAATTAACTAACCTATCAAAACTAATTAGCTTCTGATGTAAACAGCAATAACTTTAATTACTTCTATCATTACCATTAAAATCATATATTAATATTTAATACGACTATCGTATGTATTGTCCGGGATGTATCTAAGTAGATAAATATGGGTACCTATTTAATAATCAAACTTTCTACCTATAGGTATCTACAGGTACTTAATATACCAATAAAATTCTCTAAAAGTAACCAACTATTAATATTGTCTTCGGTTACCGCGATAGTTACTCATGAAATAAAACTATGAAAACGGATTATATCGCGTATATTGAATTTATAATACATCCCGACGTTTCGAACCCTTTACAGCGTTCGTAGTCAACGGGTGTCATCCCCGTCAGTCACCCGTTGACCACGAACGCTGTAAAGGGTTCGAAACGTCGGGATGTATTATAAATTCAATATACGCGATATAATCCGTTTTCATAGTTTTATTTCATAACCAACTATTATTTTGTTTGTCTGCATTCTGCGTTGCTTTAAATACTAAAGTAAATGCTTTGAAGGGTCACGTTGTAAGAAAATGGTTTTCTCTATTAATTACGTACCTACATATTGTAGCGTAAAAATATTTCCTATCGATTGTCCACATAAAAAGTTCAGGCCAAATAAAAAACATCCGAGCACTTTGCAGGCTTTTTGTCAAAAATCAGATTTAGCTACATTTTTCAGAGGACGGACACAAAAAAAAAGAAAATGCTGTACATTTATCGGTGAAAGGTGTGCGTTACGGAAAACGGTTGTATTGGTAAAACGTTTTTTCATGCCCCACTATGTTAGAACATGGCACGCTTCGTTATATATATATATTCTTTCATTTGAAAGAAGCTTTCATTTTTAACGTAGGTATTTATTATGGTAGATTAATGTATATTGTCCAAATACCGAATAGAATCATGTATTATAAGAATATAGAACCAGGATCAAAAGTTTAAAAAGGATGCGCATAATTCCGTTCCATGTGCCCCCATTCTTGAATGAAAACATTTCGTACTCGTTTGTGCCTTCGGTTTTTTTTTTCAATATGGGGTCACAATTGTAAGTTACCACGGGTGACCACGTACCGGAAGACGCAGCGTGGGATGACCCCAGACTAGATGGACCGACGATCTGGTTAAAGTTGCGGGAAACCGTTGGTTGAGGGCAGCGAATAACCGTACGTTGTGGAGATCCTTGGGGGAGGCCTTTGTCCAGTGGACGTCTTTCGGCTGACATGATGATGATGATGATGATGATGATCACTTGTAAGTTGATTATGTAAGTCATAAACGACTTACTTACCGAGTGAACCAACCTCGAAAGGCTTAAAAAAATTACATCTTTCTACATTTTTCCATATCAAAATTATTTGCAGATTTACCTAGCAAGCTGTCGTAAGGTTTCTACACTAATACCGGTAATAAATACCGGTTCATCATCACCATCATCATTTAGCCTTCAGTCGCGCACTGCTGGGCATAGGCCTCTCTTCTGTACGCCACTTATCCCGGCCCTGGGGTAGTCTCATCCAAAAGTGCCCCGCGGGCCGCGATTTTTCGCACGTCATCCGAAAACCGAAATACCGGTTAAAACGCTAATATTAATAAGTAATTAACATCATTAAAAAACTATAACACCGGTAAATAAGTACCGATAACTCTTACTTAAAAATGCAAGTTATCACAACCCCGCAATGCAATACCGCAAAAAAACACTAGAAACGAGCGAGTGAGTTAAAAAAGGTTCATTTAGAGCAGACTTAACTACGAATTAAAATCCCCATTACACCGGACAGATAAACTCGACAAAAACATTCAGTTTTAATGCCCGGAGCAATTAAATTAAAATTTCTTTAAAATAAAACTTGCAGCGAAATGCACGGGCAGAGATCGGTGGCACATACAAAATGCTTGGGGTTTTATTCTGAGCTATTAGGTTCGCTTTTAAAAGAAAAAGTGCAAATCTTTCTGCTTAGTGTACAGGGAGTAACTTAAATACCGTGTTTTTGTAAAAAAAATGCATTATTAAGTACAGTGATTTAGGACGTGAGCAAGATCTAACAATAAAGCTGTTTCGTAGGTACCATTACGTGAGAGATTAACGTCAAATTTTTTGTGATTAAAAATCACTCTGTATACAAAACAATCACGTTATATAGATAAAGGGACATGATATTAGAAACATTCTATTCTTCAAATTATTGTTAAGCTCCACTATAAACTATTTTTGGTAATTCAACCCCTAAGGGGGAGAAAATGGGATTGAAACTTTTCAACCACTTTTACGCCAGTAACCTTATATTTAAATGAGCCGATTATAAAAGTAATTTTCAGAAGTCAAATTCTACCTGTAAGTAATTTTTTCCCTACTTGTGTCTGTTGTATGTGCATTTTTCTATCACGTGGTTTTAACCTGCTAGTTTACGTACTGTGCACATGCAAGTGATATAACTAATCTAATAAGTATCCACCAGAAACTCTTCAACACTTGCAAGTTGCAGCAAACGCATCCGACTTTTAATAAAAATAAATTGAAAATTATGAGGCAAGCGGGATTATACCCAGTCATTGACTTCAACCAATAGATTCCTCTTTACAAAGTGTTTACGAAGACCGCGAATTCAACACACATTTTATCGCTAAGACTTGATTTAGTGGTCATAATTTTAGAAATATATTATTATTATTATTATTATTTAAACTTTTAAGGCGGACTTAATGCTACACGGCATTCTCTACCAGTCAACCTTTAGGCCAAACAGAGAAACATAGTTGGTGCGGGGTATGTAAAGAACACTAAAACTAAATGCTTTAATAGACACAAATATAAATGATATTTTGGTGGCAAACTTCACAAAACGTCTCTATGGCCATTTATTGTGTACTAGTACCACATATTTATAAAGCGCTTTTTAATGGAAAAGGCTACGTCACGAACTGGTCGATTTTATTATTACGCAAGAGTAACTTTTTCACACATAACAAATTTGTAGTAACAAGTGAATCTCTATTCTGGCGGCAATTTACGGTTGTTAACGTATCAAAGAGAGTTTTACGCTAAATAGTTTAAATCGCAAAAATAGCTAAGTTCGTTACATTTGCTACCATAATAGATTTATCTTAGAATAAATTTAAAAGTGGAAAAATTACTGCCTTGGGTGAGACTTGAACCCACGGCCTCTGTATGGGCTTAATAGCGTTCGTAGACGTTTCTGCTTGTTAAAAATAAAATAGATTTGTTAAATAATTTATTTTCTTTACAGTTTGATCCTATATTCCGCGAATCGTCATAGTTTTATCCGCGAATCGTCATCATAAATGCTCCATCTCATAGTTAAGTGATCTGTGTTCCCAGTTAAAACCAAGTTTTCATTTGAGGACTCGTTTTGATGAATTGTTTGTAATTTAGCTCGGTTTAATTCAGAGCTGTTGTAAAACAAAAATGAAACGAGGAGAACATTTGTGCCATTTTCAACCAAAAGGGTACTTATTGTCGCTTGTCAGTAAGGTGCTATTTCCATATAGCTTCAATTAGAAATCAACCTTATCGACAAGCGACAATGTGGTACCTTTTGATTGAAAACGTCACATTTGTTTGCGTTAATATCTTATCAAAAGTTATAGCTGCGTACTTTAATGAAAGAACATCTGCAGACTTATAGGTAAGCATCCAGCACACTTTTATTCGATTTTTATTTTATTGTTGTCTGTCTGTCCGTCTGTCTGTCACCAGGCTGTATCTCATGAACCGTGACAGCGAGACAGTACAAATTTTCACAGATGATGTATTTCTGTTGCCGATATAGCAACTGTTCGAATTGGGCCGCCAGTAGGAAATGTCCCTACTGGCGGCCCTACCGGAGCCGTCCCTCTTTTATTAACATAGAAAAAGACGGGTAGTCTATCTTGCCGCGAGATACTGTCGCGCCAATCATGTGCTAGGCCTACATTTGTACGAATTCACGCTTTCCTCTATGTGTACAGCATTTGAGTACATATTCAGCATTTTCTTTGAGTACATAGGTGTTTAAAATGGGTCTGTATTGTTTGACATAATTATTGAAAATCATAATGTAATGATTGTCATATTATCATTAGATTAGATTAGATTAGATGATTTATTTCATGAAAGACAATTTACATAATAAGTTTGCATTAATGTCAAAAATATAAGAATTTCTATCATGATCGTCAAAATAAAAATAAAAATGAAAATAATAACAATACTGATGATACTGAATATTAGTCATAATTTGGTTTTTCTCACAGAAACGAGTAACTATACAGGATTGCCATAAAACAAACCCAACCTAACCTATCTGTAGGATAACCCGAGGAAAATCCTGAAAAGTTAACGGTTTCGGAATTATGACTAATGATAATATGACAATCATTACATTATGACTTTTAATAATTATGTCAAACAAAGGGACCCCGTTTATTATATGTAGACTTATATGCACATTATGATTGAAAACGGTCCCTTAACAGGTGAACGTACGAATCGGTAGAACCGATAATGGTAAAGACGGAGGTGCAGACTCGGATTAGACTTAAAAGCATTTCATTTCAGACCGAGAGACCAGTTCTGTTATGACACTTATGATATGACTAACTGTAAAAGAGCAAACAAAATCTAATTCAAATTAACGTTATATATTTATCATTCCAAAGCATCAAATACAACTCAATTCCACCGGCCAACGAAAGGAAACAACTCAAAATTTGCATCAGATTACTTTGCCACACATGTGGATAAAATGCAATTTTCTCATCAGTCCTTGAACAATCAAGAGAGCCTTCACCAGCTGGTGTGGTGAAAAGTATTTTATTTGCGAACACACATAACAATAGGGAATATTACGCGAAATTCTGCGTAGGGGGCGCCAGGGCGCCACTACCACAATCTGAGGGTCTATCGTGAAACAATAAAATTTCTTTATCTAACATCTCTGTCACTGTTGCATATTCGTGCGATAAAGAGGCAGATAGCGAATTTTCGGATCCGCGTTTCCCGGTAGATCCTCTGTAAGTAAACCGCCTTGATGCATCAATGTCATATTTTATTATCTCTGAAAACTTGTCAAAAACCTGTTAAAGGTATGTATAAGTTACTCTATGGTTTACTAAAAAAGCTAGTCCTGCACTCTGGTGGCAGAACATTGCAGTAATATCCCCTATTAAGTACAGACAATAAATTATTTAAACTAAGTGTGCCAGCAAAAAGGCTCAACGTGGGCTCAACCTTAACATTTGGTTAGTTATTGATCTTATTCTGATACGACCTTGAATCATGTCATCAGACCCGCTAGCATGAGTTTCGTTCTCGCGCGACTCCATACATCTAGCGCGACTTCAAGTATGGACTCGCGCGAGAACGAAACTCATGCTAGCTAGTCAGGGTGCCTAGCCAAGGTGATAATCGTTTACGCAACGATAACGAAACGCTTTGTGTCTCTCTATCAAGCTTCCATAATCCATATTAGTGCGACACTGACAGTTGCGTTTCGTTCAATACAGAGCGTTAACGATTGGCATGTTGGCTATGCACTGCATGGTATCTTACGCACACAATAAGTGCGAGCGAGCCATATAAGAAGACTTCTGATTGCATTTCGTGAGGACCAATCACGCAGCGTTAGCTCAAGCTGATTGGTGCAGCGGCACAAGCTGACTTATCCCCCGTGTACTTGTACAAGTACAAATTAAATTCGAGTTTTGAACTCATATAGAAATAAAAGAAAGTTCCAAATTCAAAAGCGTAAAAATTGAAATGGGACTTACGAGGTTAAGGTAGCATCAAATTAAGAACAAAACCATATCGAATTTTGAATACAGAACCGGCATCCGAGTCTTCTCTTGAAGGCGTTTTAGCTCTTTGAAAATAAGAGTATGAAGCGAGCAAATCGGTAAGAATTTGCGTTTTGTCATTCAAAATTGCTCGCTCATCAGGTTTGTTGGCATTAGCATCGACGATTGTCTGAGTAGGTACCTAGGTACTGAACATAGTTATAGTATGAAATAAAACTATGAAAACGGATTATATCGCGTATATTGAATTTATAATACATCCCGACGTTTCGAACTCTTTACACGAACTTTCTTCTTTCTTTATGGTCACCCGTTGACCACGAACGCTGTAAAGAGTTCGAAACGTCGGGATGTATTATAAATTCAATATACGCGATATAATCCGTTTTCATAGTTTTATTTCATGAGTAACTATCGCGGTAACCGAAGACAATATTATAGTTATAGTAATTTGCAGAGAATGTTAACCGATATATGCACAAAGATATTTGACTGACTCCATAAGAGTAACTAATACTAAAATATATTCTAAATTAATTTTTAACAAGCAGAAACGTCTGCGATCGATGCTATTAAGCTTAGAATAAATTTAAAAGTGGAAAAATTACTGCCTTGGGTGAGACTTGAACTCACGGCCTCTGGATCGATACTCCAGCGCTCTGCCAACTGAGCCACCAAGACCATGGGGTAGTCAGCAAATCTTCCCACTATATGGGTCTAGGGGACCCTAGCGACATCTACCGTAAGAGTGTTACACTTCTTAAAAAGCAGTAATTTCCAAGGCAGTAATTTTTCCACTTTTAAACTTATTCTAAGCTTAAAATATATTCTGTTAAAAAAAAAAGGTTTACCAAAGTTACTTTATGAGCTCTACAAACAACTCCGATATCGCGAACGATTTTGATACTTTAAGGCAATTCAGCGATCGAGTGATATGAATGCATTGCATCTTGGTGACAGCAATATATCCAAAATAACATGCGATTATGAATAAAATCCGTAGAGAACATTAACTCTATTAAATAAACAAATAAAGTCGGACCAAGATAACTCTGCAGACTCTGCAGATATTTTTCAGTGATAGAGTGAGGAAGTGTCAACATACTCGCAAACGTCAAATTAAAATATGGCCATAATTGATCATGTCAAAGTGCAGAGTTAACCGAGATGGATCCTATTATAAATATATAATTTCTATCTGTGGAAACTTGTAATTGGCTCACTGCTTCTATGTTATTACCTAACGTGTTACTTTAGCTGTAAGTTTTCCTAATAAATAAAATAAAAAGTTTTACACCCTTTAAACCCTAATTTGTTAAACAAAAGCCTTTGTTTCTTTTGTTCAGCGGTTACCAATGCTACCGCTACTGACTGAACGGAAACAAACTCGTTTAAAAAGAAATTTTACCGTCCTATTTATATGGTTCAAATTTATGCAACAGCTCATTCTGAGGCCACACAGGCAACCGATCGTCCTTCGTTACCCAAACTCGTTATCTCAGAATGAGCTGTTACATAAAATTGAACCTTAATACTATCATGATAGTTGCTTTTTAACGACATGGTTGCTTTGGCACGCGCTCGGCAAGCGACTAAGGCGCCTCTCCATAAAAGAAACAAAGGCTTTTGTTTAACGGATTAGGGCCTGAGGCCTAAAAATCATTTGAGAAAATTCATACTATACCCATAGTGCATACAACAAAGTAAATTAAAACTAATTTAAAACGAATTGACAGAGCCAATCTTACACAAACCGACAATATCGCACACATATTAATCTAAACTTACCATAGTAAATGCAATGTTGCATTATTATTGTCTTCTCACAAACGCTAAAACACTAACAGTTAGCCGATTAAAGCCTTGTTTTTTAAACAACTAGGTACACCTTCTACCGTAAACTCTACTGCTCAGAACATAAAGTCCATTTTCTTAATGTGAAATTTATCAGAAATAATCAGAACATCAACAAGGCATTGTTTAGGCGATAAAGTGTATACGAGTTTATAGGACTTTGTTACTAAAGGCTATGAGTATGAATCGACTACCTACCAAGTGTTGAGTGTTTCATACATATGGTACAAACAGCAACACTTAACCATAAATAAGTAATAGTATTATCATACAGAACGGCCACGCACCGCCCCGCCCCGATTCGAATTACCTCGCCCCGCGACAGCAGATTGACGACCTTTTGCCGACCGCTCAGTACTGTTTTTAACACGTTTTTAAGCAACTTACTCACACAATGACGCATGCCGCGTGTACAGACGTGCCGTACACACATAGATAGTGTTAGCATTTTATATTCTGTACTACTTTATAGTATTATTCCAAGCTTGCCAATGTAACGCCTTAATATTATTTCTAGTATTTGTTAATAAATGGTATGATTAATACGTTATACCAACATTAGATTATATTAAGAATGACAGTTCGCGCAAGCCCGCCGAAACATCACTTTTGGCGCGTAGAACGTATATATGTTCACTAGACTTATATTGACTGGGATATAGACCGTGATTACCTTTTGTATTATTTGTGAGCTCCCGATATTTCGACGCAGTTACATGCATCTTGTTCACGGGTGACTGAAGATAGCGGGTGGGTGTCAAAGTTGTGTTGACAGCGCTCTGTCTACCCTCATTCTTGCGCGTCGGCTGCGTTCACTTTCAACGTTACCAACGGTCGCATTCACACTTGTTGGTCCGGTCGCGTTCACACTCGTTGGTCTGTCCAAACACACTACACTCACGGTGTCACTACGCGTGTTTGATTCGGATATCACTGGTTCCCAGTCAATATAAGTCTAGTGAAACTAACCGTGAATCATTCAAAACTCTAATCGTATATATGTTATCTGTGGCAATCCTGTATCTAGATTTTTCTAGCTGTCAAGCATTTGTCTGTCGCTAAGAGAGAAGTAATTGTAAGTTACTAATTAAAACCTATGCAGAAGAAGTACGTTTTCATATTTGAAGCATCCTACGAATCCCCTGAAGAGGCTCACGAGGTGGGCTATCTAAGTATCTATAGAAACGCGTGATTTTTTTATGTATAGACTGTCCATCGGTGGACCTTTTGCCTTTTGTAATAAGGTTTACGAACTGTCACTTAACAGTGTGGACGAGACGATGGTACGGTCGCACGTGCTTATTAGTGCGAGCGATGTGCAAAGGTATATAATTCGTATAAAGGTCATATCAAGTTGAGTATGAGTCATTGAGTATGTCAATAAATAAATGACGTCATAACACGACGGCCTGCAATTAAACACAAGCACACTAGACTAGATTAAGGAGTGTTATAGAATTTACCCAGGAGATCAATTAAGTGGCTATTGTTATTTGTATGACTGTTGACATATCATATCATCATATCATATCATATATCATAATATTATAAATGCGAAAGTCTGTCTGTCTGTGTGTTACCTCTTCACGCTTAAACCGCTGAACCGATTTAGTTTCAATTTGGCGTAGTTTGAGTCCCGGGGAAGGGCATAGGATAGTTTTTATCCCGAAAATCATCCCTTAAGAGGGTGAAAAGCGGGGTGGAATTGAGATAATTAAAGAGTTGCCTAATAATTTGCGTGCATATTATATGCTCAAATTGAATGATTGCTATAAGACTTTCTCCAGGCGCTATTCTTACTCTAGCTGGGGTTACTAAGTCCACGCAAACAAAGTCGCGGGCAAAAGCTAGTAAGGTATATAATTCGTATAAAGGTCATATCAAGTTGAGTATGAGTCATTGAGTATACATATGTCAATAAATAAAGGACGTCATAACACTTGACGGCCTGCAATTAAACACAAGCACACTAGACTAGATTAAGGGGTGTTATAGAATTTACCCAGGAGATCAAGTGGCTATTGTCATTTGTACATTTGTTGACTGTTGACATATCATATCATGCTAAGTATATACTGGTTATAGGTATGAGGCTTCCCAACAAGGAGGGATTTTCTCAGAATTATATGAGGCATTTTCTATGAAAAGGGACCTTATTGTCGATGGCGCTAACACCGCACGCCGACGCGCGGCATTGTATTTATATCGGAGCACAATAAGGTCAGTTTTAATAGAAATTACCACATACATATACCTAATACTTAGATAACGTACAATCATTACCTAATGCCGGGAAATAATCCTCCTAAAATCCGTAAACGGTTCAAAAATTAATTACTTTATGTTAATGCTCGTATCTATCTAATGCCAAACGTTAATTAAAAACCTAATACCATTTGAGCCTTTTATCCGGTAATTATCTATAATGAATTGTAAATTGATATTGTGATGCCGTGTACCCAATGCCCGGTTACCAGGGTGCCTGTTCGAGTAACCAACGGGCAAGCAGCGGGTATTAATTGTTAAGGCAACATTCGGATTGTGACCGCGACGCGACATACTGCTGCGGCGTGGAGGCGGGCGATGTTACTATCGTTACTGTCAATCTCTTTGATGAATTGCGTTGAAATCAATACAACATAAACTAAAATAAAAATATTGTCGTTATTAGAACATTTAATCTGTCAATATTTTTATCAAAAAGATTGACAATGACATCGCCTGCGTCAACGCTGCAGTAGTAACCAAAGAGTAAAGTAAGTATGATTGCAAAAGTAAAGGGGACATTCGGATGCATTACGTTCGTTTCTTCAAACATTTTATCAAAGAAATTGACACATGCAGCGGCGGCAACAACGACGACGACAGTAATGCTGCTGCAGTTAACATCACAACGTCACCTTAACCACAGAATAAATAATAGTACTAGGTACAGAAGATTCACTCTCACAAAATGCTTCTATTACGACAGATATGACCGCAAGGTGGCGCAAGCGCGAGCAGGCGTCCATTCCTTAGCGGTGCGCTATTGGTGTGAGCCGCATGTACTTGTCGTCGGCATCCAAATGCAACCTTAACCCACTGGCAAGCGGACAACCGGACCGATATTAATTGCCGGCGATGATCGTGTAACGGTTTACCCGGGTCAAAGAATATTAAATCAAATAAGCAAACATTGTTCAAGTCCATGCTAAAAATGTAACAGGATTTTTTGACAGAACTGAAAGAATGTGTATTGGACGTAATTCTGGATACCTGGATAATTTTAATATATGACGACATATAAGCTTGTAAAATACTGCAGATTTTTATAGGTAGGTACTCAGATAGCGCTGGTGGCCTAGCGGTAAGGGCGTGCGACTTTCACCCCGGCTCGTACCAATGAGTCTTTCGGAATTTATGTACGAACCGGCAGGTATAACGCGAGGAAGATGATGACGTAGGTAGTAGGTACTCAGATTTTGTTTCACTGTACGTTTTTGATTCAACCAAATTGGCAGTAAATAAGAACCAAAAAAACTATACTCATCCTTTTCTTTTGGGTGATAGTACTAGTGTAAGACGAAGATAGTATGATTATCTCTGTCTATGTTTGGAATGAGACAGTCCTTTGACAAACTATCTATGCCGCATTACGTGACAACTGTTTCGTCATTTGTAAATTAATTTGTATAATATATCGGCACATACCGTACGTACTATTTGACAGAGTCCACACACGAAGCTGTAATACATATTTTGGTATCTTACGATATCTTATCGCAAGGCATCTTAAGTTACCTTAAGATGTTATAGCTCGGTATATTACGATTTATTTTGGTATATTTCGTCTCTCTCACAATGTAGGTGCTAGACAGAGAGCGATATATATTTTGATATCGTTGGCGTGTGTGGTGCTTAGCGATACTCTAAGATATCTATCGGTATCTTACGGTATCTGCAGATATATTATCGCTCCGTCTGTGACGCGCTTTAAAGTTGCAATGGGCAGGCCACATAACTCAAACCCCAGCAGTCGATTCTCGTGATTGGCGGACAGATATAATTGATAAAGTAAGAAAATTAGACTGAAAAAGTTACTAATTCAACATCAGTCTGTAAATATGGTCTCTGCAGCCGCTCTAAGGGTAATCTTTAATCCGTATTAATCGCCCTCCCTGCGGACGACGAGAAATAGGCAAGAACATTCTAACACTTTAACATTCTATCCGGCTTATCATTGCAAGCTCGGGCGCTCGTGATACAAGCCACGTTGTGTTCTTCCAATCGGCAATTTGAAGCCGATGAATCTTACACCTACGCCTAATAATATGCGCTATGTGGTTTATTGTTGAGGAAAATTTACATGAAAGAATTTCTGGAACAATGGTGACAGGGATAGTTTAGAAGTGTTATATAAAGTATGGGGGAAGGTAAACTTAATAATAATTTGGGTGCTGTCTCTGCGTGTCCCATAATACGGGCAAGGACATCATCCGCTCGGTGTACCCCGTATATCATCCTTGTATCGATAAAAAGGAGATTGGATAAAAAATCATCATCATCATCATGTCAGCCGATAGACGTCCACTGCTGGACATAGGCCTCCCCCAAGGCTCGCCACTCCGACCGATCCTGTGCCGCTCGCAACCACCGAATTCCCGCGACCTTCACCAGGTCGTCGCTCCATCTCGTTGGAGGCCTACCGGCAGTTCGTCTTCCGGTACGCGGACGCCACTCCAGAACCTTCCGGCCCCACCGGCCATCAGTTCTGCGAGCAATGTGCCCCGCCCACTGCCACTTAAGGTTTGCAATTCTGCGAGCTATGTCGGTGACCCTAGTTCTACTGCGGATATCATCATTTCTGACTCTATCACGCAGAGAAACCCCGAGCATAGCTCTCTCCATTGCCCTTTGCGTAACCTTGAGCCTCCTTATGAGGCCCATTGTTGTTTTTGTATAAAAAATAAGCTACCCAAATTACTAACTCCACGCAGACGAAGTCGCGGGCAAAAGCTCGTAAATAAATATGTCTCCCTAGTGCGGACGATGGTAGCCGTGTGTACCGGTCATGGTACACGGGGTATTTATGTAGTTGTGTGTGGTATTTATGGTACACGGTTTCATGTACAGTTAGAACGGTTTACGGCAGTGAGAGGGTTATGTTGGGTTTATCGATTGATTTCTACTATTCCTTAGATATATTGCTTTGGTGTTGTATGAATTCTAATCCTAAAGGTACTATTTAACGAGCAATTTCATTAGCAAATACGTGATACTGATATAAATATGTTTAACCTACGCATATATCGTTAGTGCTCTAAAATGCGTTCAGAAACCGTATATTTTTGTAATAGAATAGAAAGTTTTATAATAGAATCACACGAGTGTTTTAAGGCCTAATTATGTATCAGTTGCATAAACTACTATTATGCCTAGACTACGTAATTCTTAAATACCATTTAATGCTCATTTTCATAAAAAAATAATGCACCAAGTGTAAACACTTTCGTTTTTATAACTCATTAAAATAGCTGAAAGTATGTTTAACTTTCTCGGCGTTAGGAACGGGAATTAAATACCTACTTTTGTAATAGAATAGAAAGTTTTATAATAGAATCACACGAGTGTTTTAAGGCCTAATTATGTATCACTTGCATAAACTACTATTATGCCTAGGCTACGTAATTCTTAAATACCATTTAATGCTCATTTTCATAAAAAATTAATGCACCAAGTGTAAACACTTTCGTTTTTATAACTCATTAAAATAGCTGAAAGTAAGTTTAACTTTCTCGGCGTTAGGAACGGGAACAAAATACCTACTTTCCAGGCATGCTTGGGTAAGCTATTATGTTAAGTACTGAAACATACATACAAAAAAAAACGGTCGAATTGATAACCTCCTTTGCAGTCGGTTAAAACCTAGAATTTATAATGCCGTATGTTTAAATTTTTCACACAGAAGTTTTGTTATTAAAACATACCTACTGTAATAAAAAAAATATTGAAAAAGAAGATTTTTATTGAAAAAAACCTATCTACATATTTAAAAAATCTGACGTTATAATATATGAAAATTTTACATTATATCACCGCAGTGTGGCTGCCATAAAGGAGGGCAATTTGCAAAATTAACGCGGCCCACACTACAAAAATTGCCACCAGAACAAATTGCATAAGCTCAGAAGACAAATGGCGTAACAGGAAATAATAACCATAAGTGCAATGGTTCATACAAAGAAATTAAGTTCACGTCTCTATTATATCTGGGGGCACGGTAGTGCCTCCGCCAAGACGAACAAAATGGCGGGACACTGCCTGCCTTTTCTCGAAACGTTTCGTCTCATTTTCAAACCTTCGTAGCTTCGTCCCAGATAACACCAGAGAGCTCAAATTCACAGGATAAGATGTCTACTTAGGAAACATATGAAACGCATCAAGTTTCATCAATCTAGTTTTAATATAATATTTAATATGTATAGAAGACCTGAAATGGCAAAGTCATCGGTTTCAAACACAGTTGTAGTAGGGTTAGTAAATTCAAGGCTTGGGGGGCTCGGCTGTTGCTTAGATTTGATAACTTATTCACAGTAAAAGCTAGTGAGTCTTGACCGCCAATTTTACATGAAATGTTTTGTGGAATGGACATAATAAGAGTATTGAATGATTCACGGTTAGTTTCACTAGACTTATATTGACCGGGATATAGACCGTGATTACCTTTTGTTTTTGTTGGTAACGTTGAAAGTGAACTCAGCCGACGCGCAAGAATGAGGGTAGACAGAGCGCTGTCTACACAACTTTGACACCCACCCGCTATCTTCAGTCACCCGTGAACATGATGCATGTAACTGCGTCGAAATATCGGGAGCTCACAAATAATACAAAAGGTAATCACGGTCTATATCCCGGTCAATATAAGTCTAGTGGACATAATAAATTCATAATATACTTTAAAGAGTTATAAATCCAAATTTTCTGATTGTACCATTATCCGCATAGGGAGTGGCCCTGTATTATTTACGAATGATATATCCCTTCGAATCATGATAATTCAAAATATAGACGTAAACCTTAATATTTTGAGGGCATATTTGCCAATCATTTTCTTCGGTATTTCATACTTTATGGGCGTTTAAGCCCTTTTCACACGACGCGACAAATTGCAGCTTCCTGCAATCAGGCAGCGTGCTAATCATTAAAAAAAAACTGTCTCTTCCTGTAAAATATGTTAAATTACCTGTCGTTTGTCACGTTTACCATAATTATTGAACATTTTAACTGACTTCATACAATGCTTTCAAAATGATTCACTTTTTTATTGCTTTTAATTTCGTTCCTTATTTTCTGGTAAATTGTCACTACCGGTAGGCAAAGTGAAAAATGGCGATCGGGGATATCGCAATTTTTCACTTTGCTAAATTGTATAATAATTTGTAAATATTATATGTACAGTTTGTTGGTTCTTACCCTATTTCCTAATGGAAAAGCGAGCTCTCTCGTCACAAGTATTGTTACACATAAAAGGCTGGAGAGCCTTTTATGTAAAGTGTAACCATAAGTTTAACCAAATACCAAATAAACTATTTTGTTATTTTGCTAAATGTTGAATTTCGAAATACAAATTATTTTCTATAATATCACTATGGTTCTAAAGAAGCCCTTTTTTAATATATTTTTCTGCCCTCCGGCCGAAAAGCACCAACTTTCGAACATCAATAACGAAGTTACCGCTTAAGAAAACCTCAAATCACAAGTTTTGTCTATTGTTTACTGCCCTAGGTGGGTAATATACTACATATTTCAGTTGTTTTCTGAATACTGAAAAGTTTCCTCAATACTCACTATATTCAAATTTGTCGCCATTACTGTCATACGCGAACTTCTATTCCCAAGAACTTCAACAACATTCCAAACGTACAAACAAACCACTCAAAAATATGCCATATTTCCATTATATAAAGTCCTTCACATCCGCAAATATTTAAGTTTCTCGACAGACATAACAGTGTTTTCTGTAAAGGAAAACAGGTCGTAATCTCTAAGGGAAAGAGTCCAGATAATGTGCATGGAAAAGTTTGCGGAAAAGTCTCTAGGTGTCGAACGTGCATTTGCGTCGCGGATGTTGAGCAGGACTCGCACTTGACAATTTTGTTAAAAGTTTACCTATATTTTCATAGGTCTGACGGAATGTAAACTTTTGAAGATCTAGACCGCGAAGGTATAATAATAATATATTCTTTATTGTGCACCACATACTGAAAAAAGAATACAGATATTACATATAAAGAACACACATTACATTAGGTAACAACAGGCGGTCTTATCGCTCAGAAGCGATCTCTTCCAGACAACCTTTGGGAAGCAGGAAATCAATAACTTACAACAATTTACGGGTGTATGCCGTATATAAAACTATATATTCACACTTCACATGTTTAAGAATAATATTAAATCACATTTAGAAACGGGTCTATCGCGAATTTATTTTGTTACCTTTATTTACCGACGTTTCGACACAGGTTTCACTGGTTTTGCTGGGACGTCAGTTAGCCGCGACCACGACCAGTGAAACCTGTGTCGAAACGTCGGTAAATAAAGGTAACAAAATAAATTCGCGATAGACCCGTTTCTAAATGTGATTTAATATGTGTTTAAACCGCGAAAGTTTTAAATGTTTAAGAATAATGTTAAAATAATATTTTTCTACTCGTCGACTCGCATCGTTAATAATAGCGTAAGTGCCAACCGCCATAAGGTGCCTTTACCCGTGGAACGTCACAAATAAGGGTAACATTTGGTAAAGAAACGTAAACAAAGTAAATAACTCGTAAAGGGGCCCACTGACTATCAGTCCGCCGGACGATATCGGCCTGTCAGTTAGAACAAAAATTTGTCAGTTCCGAACAACTGACAGGCCGATATCATCCGGCGGACTGATAGTCAGTGGGCCCCTTAAGTTAGATCGAAGATGAAGGTTAATGAGGTCACATAATGTAACGTATGGAAACATGTTGATATTATGTTTTAAAAAAAGAACTTTTATAAGAATTATTCTAAAAATGAAATAGCACTCATGAATATATGAATATATATGTCAAAGTACCGTTTATCGTAAAACCATAACACTAGAAGCAAAATAATTAGGTACTCGTAAACACACAGGTTTTTACTCAACGGCAAAGTAGCAACAAACAAAGGGCGAAATTGGAATATCCCATTGTTGGTGTACAATACACATTTGTTATCATGTACCCGCGAGCGGCCATTCCTGTCCGCCATTTTGAAAATTGCCTCTTAAAGTTAAGCAGTTTCATGCGAATTTTTAGGCGCGTTTTATGAGATTTCCTCTAAGAAAACAATTTTATTTCGCCTATGTTAATAACTAGAATCGAGGAAAAAAGCGCTTTGAAATTTTAATATCTGCAAATTCGGAACGACAACGAAGTTAGATAATTCAAATGACTTGCCAACGTTTTTCCGTGGTCCTTTGATGATTTTAAATGACTTGGCGACTTATTGCGTGTTTCTTTGATTCGGACATACCTGGAAAGAGGAAAACGACGATTAGACATAATATAAAAAAATACACAAAAGTTACAGAAACACAGAAATACAGAAAAGTTTTTTTCCAAGAAACAGAAAACATTTTTTTTTATACCACGACGGTGGCAAACAAGCATACGGCCCGCCTGATGGTAAGCAGTCACCGTAGCCTATGGACGCCTGCAACACCAGAGATATTACATGCGCGTTGCCGACCCTTTAAAAACCTGTAGGTACACTCCTTTTTTGAAGAACCCCATACTGAAGTTCACTACTACATTTCTTGAAGATGTTGACGGGCTGTGTATGAAATCAACTATTTGTCACCTAATTCTATTTGTATGTGAACACAAGTTATTTGTTATTAAGCTAACTGTGAGATTAGGTGGATCTTTGTAAAATTGTCCTATAATATTTATTTATTATTGACAGAGGGTGCGATCCCCGTTCAGGCTCCTACTTGGTCCAACAGATATCGCTTGCCATCCAGCGCGGTAATGCCGCTAGCATATTTGGCAGTTTTGGGCTGGGTGGGGGTCGGAATGGGTCTGATAGTATAAGTAGGATAGTATATCAGTAGTGTGCTTTTTTTATTTATTTTTTTAAGTTAGTTTTAGTGTCTTTTTATGTTTTTTTTTTTATGTGCATACGTTTGTGTTTTAGATTTTAAGGTGTGACGTATATTTTGATTTTTGTAACTTGTTTTGAAATAAATTAATGTTTTATTATTAGTTTCAATCATAATTATTCTTTGCATTCGTCTCTTCTCTTAAATTACTCTATAAGTCTTTACCTATAAATTAAGCAGAAAACATAACTTAAATATTAACAGCGCAGCGGTATGCCAAATTAAACGGCCCATATATCTCACCGTGAGCGCACATTACCGGATTCCGGTAAATCTCCCGGAATCCGATTAACCGGTAAAGTGGGCGTCAATAGCCCGCGATTACCGGACACGGCTGGCGCTGGAGAAAACTTAGAACAGTGGGGCCACTTTTACTTGTTTGTTCGCCAGCAAATTGTCATGCAGTTTTTCGAATTACGTACTTATGTAAATAACACTGTGTATTTTTTTTTGAGTACACAAATACAAAAAAAGAACTATATTTCGTACTAAGGAGCGAGCGTGAGTGGGTCTTTTCTACGATTCCTCGGAACTCGTGTGCGGAGTATAGTAACGCAATTTAGAAACAGCAAGATTGGTAACAAAAGCGGCAATAATTTTAATCACTGTAAGTACCTGTATTTTTTGTACCATAATTTGCGCTTATGTTTTCAATGACATGCACGCAATATTTTATACCACGTCGGTGGCAAAGCATACATCCCGCCTGCACTGCTACCACGAGTTGACATGTGACATTTACATTAGCGACTGAGCGCATTCCCTCTCTATCACACCAATACCTCAGTGCGAGCGAGATATACTGCGATCGAGTTTAAGCAGTCGCTAACCTAAACGTCAAGTGTCAACTCGTGGTTCGGCTACTGATTGTTATTCGTCAGGCTCTCAGGGTACGGCCTATGAACGCCTTCAAATCGAGAAGTGCATGGTGTGCGTTGCCGACAATGCCGACCCTTTCAAAATCTGTACACTCCTTAACTTTAACCCATATTCCCTGGCAAAATTCGCCTTTTTTGTAAGGTTTTGGGTATGATAAAAGGAGCAGCGGTGGCAGCATGGTTGTATTTTTATCACCTGTCACTATGCCTGTCACTTTCGCTCTTACATACTTGTTAGAACGAGACAGGTATGGTGATAGGCGATAAAAATGTGACCGTGCTCAGCCCGCAGGACAGGCTGCTATAAGCTGTGTAGAAGTTAATGCGCCGGTGGTGAACATTTGCACCGATTGTTGCAGCAGACTAATTGGACAGGGCAGGTTTTGTTCCACTTGAAACGTAGCACAAATTGACTTTTCATGACATTTCATCACAATTCCACTAGATACTGAATGTAACTCTGAGACGGCCTAGCCAAGATCAAAATCGTTAGACAACGTCAATCGGAACTTAAATATTGTACTTATGGAAATATAGACAGATATTTCTATACTACGTCGGTGGCAAACAAGCATACGGCCCGCCTGATGTTAAGCAGTCTCCGTAGCCTATGTACGCCTGCAACTCCAGAAGAGTTACATGCGCGTTGCCGACCCTAACACTCCTCTCTCCCTCGAGCTCTGGCAACCTTACTCACCGGCAGGAACACGACACTATTAGTAGGGTCTAGTGTTATTTGGCTGCGGTTTTCTGTAAGGTGGAGGTACCTCCCCAGTTGGGCTCTGCTCTAGATCTAGAATGACATCCGCTGTCCTGTGCCCTACCACACAAAGCGAGATGTCATTCACAGTGCCCATACCTCTCTTTTGGACGTCGTTTAAGGACATACCCGGGTCCAGATAAATACTTTAATAAACAAAGACGTCTTAAGTTACCTTTACACAAAGTTCACAAATTAACGCGCCTATGTATATTGCTGCTTTCAAACTTTTCAAAGTATAAATAACTAAAAATAAGCAGTGTACAATATTTCAAAGAAAATGGCACTTAATAATATTTAACGCTATAAGTGCTCAGAGGTGAATATTTAATTTGGTTGACTGTATTTTTTCTTTCTGTAAAAATAACCTCAGAGCATAAAACAATCAGTTATTCATTTCAACTTTTCTCAATTTGGAACAAAAAAGGCGACGGGATGTTAAACTTTTTATGTAAACAGGTTATGTTGACATAAATATTTCTGTTTATTAGTCAACTAGCTTTTGCCCGCGACTTCGTCTGCGAGGAGTTAGTAATTTGGGTAGCTTATTTTTTTAACCAATCTGCTGTTTATCAATTCCCCATACAAACTTCCACCCCCCCTTGAAATTCACGATAGGTAAATAAATGACATCAATTAGATGTACGTTCGAATTGGCCTGTGAGAACAAACTGTTTTTAATTTGATGCATTATTTATTTGCACTTAAAAAAAATTGTGATATTAAAAATTACCAATGAAATGTTATTTAATTTAATTTTTATTTTTATTTTATTTCTAGGTTTAACTTTACCTGTTAAATTGTGTTTTTTATTACATAAAAATAATGTATATAACCTAAAAAAAATATGAAATGTTTATATTTCTCACTCGAATATATTGTTAGTCGAATTTAACATTTAATGAGAACTTCAAAGCGTATAAATGTCGTAAACAAGAATCCTTGATATGTAAAAGAAACAAATTGCATAATTGGGTACTTAGCTGTACTGCGAGCTAAGGAAAACATAAGCAATGTTAATTTAAAAAATAACAGGAAATAAGTGACTATACAAAGAAAGCACAGCTAATCGAATTTAAACTGTTGTGAGCTTGTGAGACAGAGACATACTGTCCGCAGTGTCCGCGAGCCAATTCCGTGCATTCGGAGGTCGAGGAAGTGGGAGGGTGTGCGCCGCGCGGCCCGCGCCCGTACGTACAAAATGACACTGTTTGACTGTTTGACATGAATTCGCGCGCGGACAGTACTAACATTAAATACTTTCACAGTACGCGAGTAAATTTTTCAGTACGCGATACACGGCCGTCGTGAACGCTGCTCGCACTATTAGTGCTTGAGAAAGGAGACCTAGGCTCTCCGAAACATGTCGCGCGAGTGACTAAAACTAGTGAGTCTAAACCGTAAAATTATTTAAAGTACAGCTAGATACAAATTTATATAAAAACTGGCTTCTGGCTGCAACTTTGTCAGCGTAGAATTAGTAATCTAATTCCATAGTACATTTCACTCTCTTAAGAGATGAAAACTATCCTATGTCCTTCCCCGGGACTCAACTTATCTTCATACTAAATTTCATCTAAATCGGTTAAGCGGTTAAAGCATGAAGATGAAGAGGTAATAGACATACATAGTAACATACGAATTTACAATTTTAGTATAAACAAGAGAACCGGGCTGTATAGCAAAATTTATAACAAAAATATTCATAAGCACGATACTCATCTCACAAATATAGCATTGTTTTGAACCTCGCATGAGTATAAAGAACCTACTTTAAAGTAGTTTATAAACTTAGTATAACAAAGTCCTAAATAGCTACGGCCTCCATAGTCACATATGGCATTTTCTTACTAACTTACGAAAGGAGTCTCGGGTACACAAATCATAATATCTGTAGCACTTTGTCTCAATATTAGTAGACGGGCTGTAACGATGATATTAAAATGTTAGGGTGGGGTGTGAAAAGGATTACCTTTTGGTAGCAAGGGTTGTAACGGTATCGCCTAGCATGGTACGGGCATGTGATGCGGAGGGATGAAAGTCATGTGACGAGAAAGGTATTAAATGAATGTGGAGGGAGGTACGAGGAGAGGAAAACCGAGGAAAAGGTGGATGGACTGTGTGAAAGATGATATGAAACTAACGCAAGTGAATGATGAGATGACGGGTGACAGAGAGGTATGGAAGAAAAAGACATGCTGCGCCGACCCCAAGTGAATGGGACAAGGGCAAGCGAATGATGAGCAAGGGTTGTAACGGTGTAGAATAGATAAATAGATAGAATACTCTTTGTTGGCACACATCAGTAAAAGATACAGCTTAAAGAAAAACAATTGATTAATGATAGAGGCAGACAACGGGCGGTCTTATCGCTAAAGAGCAATCTCTTCCAGACAACCTTTGGGTAATAAATATAATATATATATATATATATATATATATATATATATATATATATATATATATATATATATATATATCGCGTTAGACCCGTTAATGACATTACATTTTTGGGTAATAAATGATAGTACTACAGAATTCTTATTCTCTACTCTTACGATATATTTTATGTACTATCAAAGATAGAGATAACTCCGTAATAGATGGATACAGTCTAAGGAAAAAACGTGCCTCGAAAATCAAGAAAATTTGATTCTCGTTCAGATGGCGCTACTAGCTTTGGCCTACTGTCGCATAGATGGCGTTGACGGTTTCGTTTGTTATTTAACAATTTTAACGCATATCAGAGAAAGAACATGGGTCAAAATCATAAAAATAATTAATGAAAATAAAAAAAATCATTTATCCATATTTAAATACATTTTATCTTATTTTTATAAATCTTCATTTTTAGTTTTAAAGTGTGTCGATAGATGGCAGTGAATTTACTGGGGTTACAAAATTTACTATGACAGTACCGCTCTAGTATAAGTTACTCTATGGTACTATATATTTGACAGAGCTATAATATATATTTCTGTATATTACGATATCTTATAGCAAGGCATCTTCAGATACCTTAGCTCGGTTATTTTGGTATATCCTCGCTATACTTACTCAACCTCATATCTGCAACAATTATTTGATGGAAATGTCGCTATTCTTTCATTCGTAATACGGGTGTTTTTGTCATCAAATGAGTGTTGCAGATACGAGGTTGAGTCAGTATAGCGGCGATATTTCGTCTTTCTCACAATGTAGGTGCTAGACAGAGATCGATACTTATATATTTTGGTATCGTTGTCGTGTATGGTGCTAAGTAGTATCAATTACAATTTAAGATATATTTCGGTATAGATTAGCAATTTTAATAACAAAACTTCCGTGAGACACAGACATATTAAATATATTAATAACGGCCCCCCCTGCCGCCACCGGCGCCCGCGCCGAGTCATCGGGCGCGGAGGGCTGCGGCCCGCAGTCTGCGCCGGTCCGTCACCGTCGACGCAAGCTCCTGATGACGCTCCTCGGTACGGAGTGAAACGTCGAGCGTTTTCGACTTAAAACACGTGAGTGACCCGTTATTAATATATTTCGGTATATTAATATATAAGTGTTATGGCTCCGTCTGTGACGGTCTTTACCCCTTTGTCAAATTATTCAACAGCGTATGTACTCTCCTGACTTTATTACATTTTCAAATGAAGATTAATACGCAGGGTACCGTACGAAACAACGTACAGTCGGGTTCATAAACATGTGTACATTTTTTCACCTTATTGCAATGGATGAAGGTGAAGAAATGTGTACATGTTTATGAACTCGACTGTACCCTAGGAAAGACTGTCTCATTTCACGTGAGATATGCACGATACAAGATAAGATTTGTCACACTTTGTTTTCATCTCTGAGATTCACATTTGTTTAACCTTCGTAATGCACGAATAAACAAGGTTTTTATATTAAGATAATACGTGATGAATAAAGTAGGATTTGTAATGGATGTTGCACGCGTGCAAAGTAATGTAGTTTTCAGAGCATTTATTTCGAAGAATGTTAACTTTCTAACATTTGCTAGTCATCATCATCATTAACTTAAGAGTTATTCTCTTGTCGGTGGAGTATCTTCCAGCTTTCCCTATCCCGCGCCAGCTCTTTGACTTTTTGATACGACACGACCCCTACTTTTTCTTTCACTTGATCTAAAAAGCTGCGTCTGGGTTTTCCTCTACCCCGCTTCCTTCCTATCCGCCCCTCCAGGATAGTTTTAAAGAAGTAGTCGTGTCGTATTAAGTGTCCAATCATTTTCCCGCGTTTTTGCTAGTACTTATATTTAAAAATCATTTCATTTCATTTTATTTTATTAACATGAACATTGAAAAGCTCTTTAAACCAGCCAAATTTTATATATAAAAATAAAAAACCGACCAAGTGCGAGTCGGACTCGCGCACAAAGGGTTCCGTACCATAACGGAAAAAAACAGCAAAAAAATCACGTTTGTTGTATGGGAGCCCCATTTAAATATTTATATTATTCTGTTTTTAGTACTTGTTGTTATAGCGGCAACAGAAATACATCATCTGTGAAAATTTCAACTGCCTAGCTATCACGGTTCATGAGATACAGCCTGGTGACAGACAGACAGACGGACAGACGGACGGACAGACGAACAGCGGAGTCTTAGTAATAGGGTCCCGTTATTACCCTTTGGGTACGGAACCATAAAAACTAAAACTAAATAAAAATCGGACCGATATAATACTAAAAGCTGCAATTTCAGCTTATTGTATCTACTACTGTTCTTTTTTACTGCGACAATAAATGACTTTTTTTTAAGTGAAATACTAAGTGTTGTAACATTTACGTTATGTTCTTATAAGTTTAACTCTATTTATTTAAGTGGCTTATTCTCAAATCCAATAACCTATATTTTTAACATTATATTGTCTTCGGTTACCGCGATAGTTACTCATGAAATAAAACTATGAAAACCGGGTCACCCGTTGACCACGAACGCTGTAAAGGGTTCGAAACGTCGGGATGTATTATAAATTGAATATACGCAATATAATCTATATTTTTAACCTTTATTTTTGATTTAATTTCCGAATACCTAATAATACCTTTGAAAGACCCATCAATGCAATCAATTAAAGTTACCACTCAACAATAAATGTCCACATAAGCACAGAATAAATAATACTAGGTACTAGGTACAGAAGATTCACTCTATAAGAAATCGCGTCTATTACGACAGATTTGACCGCTAGGTGGCGCAAGCGCGAGCAGTGTGGCTACCACCAGTTTGGCACTGACATAAACGTTATCGAGAACGTAACATACTTTCTATGCATCTCGCTCGTATTAACATATTAGTGCGAGCGAAATGTACAGAAAATAATTTACTTAGACGTTAATAGTTTTGACACTGTATGGGTATAGGAGTCCGTTCCGTAGCGGTGCTAGCTGCTAGCTATATGGCTGTTTATACTATTTATCAATATTGACATTTTTTACCGAAACTAATCGAAAATACAACATTGTCATAAGTTTTGTAGTAAACATTAAGGTGTACGTAAAACTAACGTTATATAACTACGAGATTTCGAACCATGCTACGACAGGTTGGAATCAGCTCGCTAAATTCATGAATGTGTCAGAACTCAGAACTCATGAATGGCGTATCAGGCGGGTGTTATCGCGGCTAATGCAGCGTACGAGGCCGTATTCAAACACGAGGATACTATCCTACTGCAATTATGTAAAATTAGGCCAAGTTCTACAGAGGTGGCAGAGCGTGCGACTTTCAATCCGGAGGTCGCGGGTCCCCGGCTCATCATTACGAAATATCATTTGATATTTACTAGTCGCTTTTCCGTGAAGGAAAGCATCGTGAGGAAATCTGCCTAATCCTAACAAGGCCTAGTTTCGTCTCTGAGTTGGAAAGTCAGATGGCAGTCGCTTTCGTTAAATACTAGGTCAATTTACTACGTCAATTCTTGGGATTAGTTGTCAAGCGGACCCAGTTACCTAGGAGTGGCAAAATGTCGGGATAAGGCGAGGAAGATTATGAAGCCAAGTTCAGAGCTTCTAGCTAGGATACAACCGGGAAAATGCAATGTGAAAAAACAGGCCAAGTTCAATGAGACACAAAAAGTAGTGGCATCTGAAGAGTTGACAAGTTTGGCACTTCGTTAATAATTAAAATATCAAAGCGGTAAGATATAATTTTACCAAACATATAATTTGTGAATAAATTAATACATACTTAGATACATTGCTGACAACGTGGCTGCCTTCTAAACCCCTCACGAAAAAGAGTGATGTTAATATATAAGAGTTTTGAATGATTCACGGTTAGTTTCACTAGACTTATATTATTCGAAATATCGAAGTATCGGGAACTCATAAACAATACAAAAGGTAATCACGGTCTATATCCTGGTCTATATAAGTCTAATAGGGATGTTATATTTCGATACGGTTGCTTAAACGTGAAAGTGAGTTTCCTTGCGGTGGTTCTCAGTTATGTTTGATAGAAATTGGTCCAGCAGTTTGAAGAGACCCCCCCCCCCCCCCACTTTACATACTTCTGCTGCTGACTGTATGTGGTGATCTGTAAGTACCTACTCATCTGGCTCTTTTCCAAAATGTTGTAAGGGGTTTTTAAATTTTTTAATTTAATAGTTCTGTAAAAAATGTGTGCCCTTCTTGATATTACGTTGTCAAAAGAACCCCGGGCTCCTAAACTAAAAGACGGTATCTCAAAAACAAATGAAGTTCAAAATGGAACTTTCAGTTTTTTACTTTAAAATACTGCATTTTAACCAAAGAGGATAGAGATATAGATAGATAACAAGATAGAGCGGTACTGTCATAGTAAATTTTGTAACCACTGTAAATTCACTGCCATCTATCGACATACTTTAAAACTAAAAATGAAGATTTATAAAAATACGTTAAAACGTATTTAAATATGGATAAATGATTTTAATATTTGCATTAATTATTTTTATATGATTTTGACTCATGTTCTTTCACTGATATGCGTTAAAATTATAAATAACAAACGAAACCGTCAACGCCCTCTGTACGAGAGTAGGCCAAAACTAGTGGCGCCATCTGATCGAGAATCAAATTTTCGTGATTTTCGAGGCACGTTTTTTCCTTAGACTGTATCCATCTATTACGGAGTTATATCTATCTTTGATTTTAACTTAGCAGGGCCACTTTCAAATAGTAGTAGTAGTAGTAGTAGTAAACTCTTTATTGTACAAATATACATATTAAAAATTACATGGTACAAATAATAAGATGTACAAAGGCGAACTTATCCCTTTGAGGGATCTCTTCCAGTTAACCTTTGAGTTTGAATAGTACTGGGAAAATTCTATGATCAGGTTCAGGAACCAATACGATTTCTAATTCTAATTTCTAATTATTTCGATGCATGTTCCAGAATAAGGCTCCAGGTGATCGCTGACGGCTGTAATCTGGGCTCAAATTAGCCACATTGTGTTAGGGGCGTCCGTGTGTGGCCACGAACACAGTGGTTTTAACCTTTTCATTCAGTTAGTGGGCCTACGAGCGAACGGACATGAAATATAAATTCTTAAGTATATTATATTATTATATTGAACTGTAAAAAAACACAATATTAAAATAATATTGTCTTCGGTTACCGCGATAGTTACTCATGAAATAAAACTATGAAAACGGATTATATCGCGTATATTGAATTTATAATACATCGTCGGGATGTATTATAAATTCAATATACGCGATATAATCTGTTTTCATAGTTTTATTTCACAATATTAAAATGCCTAATTAATCTACACATTTTCTAATTTCACGTTATTAATATCAATTACATGTTAAAACATTACATGTAAAAAGATTCAAGTCTCGCAACGCAGTTCTTCTACAGCAAAAAAATTGTCTTTACTACGCCTTCCCCCTTAAAGAAAGAAAACAGGCCACACTGGCAGGGTCGCCATGAGATGTGGGACGTAAAGGAGAACCGTTCGTACTGAATATAGGTTTATTCTGTCTTAAATAACAAGTACAAGCCATTATATACTAAGCAATGCCATTGTGTGGGTAATGCATAGTACACACACTACACCAGGGTGTGTTAAAAAAAATTAATACATATAATGACTTGGCAATTGGAGATCCTTGGGGGAGGCCTTGGCTTGGCCTTGGCCTTGGCTGATGATAACGATGATAATGAATATATTATGTATTATTTCATTGTATATGTGAGGTCTTAGGTTCATGTACATAGTTTAATGTCAGCGATTATATTTTTCCCGCTAATTTCCTAGCCCCACAGCAACGCAACAGCACAGCAGTTCGCCAAGACAATAACGTGGTTTAGCAGCCGTCAGCGGCACTGATTGGGAACACACATACACCGTCTAACGATATTAGGGCTTGTTATATGATAATCGTATTAAACTGGCAGTATTTGGAGAAATGTATTTTAAATTAAAATAGGACAGGATCACAGGACATATAAAATATAGGACAATCTTACACAAATCGACCTAGATCCACTTCCACAGTAAGCTCAATAAAGATTGTGTTGTGGGTACCTACTAAACAACGATATATATAGCTAGGCAAATAAATTTAAAAGTGGAAAAATTACTGCCTTGGGTGAGACTTGAACTCACGGCCTCTGGATCGATACTCCAGCGCTCTGCCAACTGAGCCACCAAGACCTCATCCATAGTCAGCAAATCTTCCCACTATATGGGTCTAGGGGACCCTAGCGACATCTACCGTAAGAGTGTTACACTTCTTAAACGGCCACCGGAGTTCCAAGTCATATTGGAAATTCACCAGTTACGATGTGCTACCCATTCTATATTAATTTTTAACAAGCAGAAACGTCTGCGATCGATGCTATTAAGCTTAGAATAAATTTAAAAGTGGAAAAAAAAAAAAATAGTAATTTTTCCACTTTTAAATTTATTCTAACCTTAATAGCATCGATCGCAGACGTTTCTGCTTGTTAAAAATTAAGCTAGGTAAATACTTAAATACATAGAAAACAACCATAACTTAGGAACGAATACATGTGATGAATACACAAATACCGGAATTTGAACCCTCCTGCTTAGGCTTTTAAAATATATTTTAATAAGTTTTTATCGCTGGCTGTAAATCGTAGAACTTGCTTGGCTATTATAGGCGGCCGACTTGTAGCTGGCCCCGAACAGCTAATCCTTTGTCTATTGTTAAGTAAAACAGCAACAGCACGTGCCACTACCTGCAAAAAAAGGGTCGTGTAATTCTAATTGGCACCTGAGCGCCGGCTAGTCCAACGCTCAAAAACCAGTGTAAGTGCGCTCTCCGATAACACGCCATTCTTACTCATCTCGATGACACATTTTAGACTGGTTCTGTAGCGTTTGACTCGCCGGCACTCAGTAACCGTAGAGGGACCACACAAGAAGTCGCATATTATTTTTCCACTTGTTCATTTTGAATCCTATTGCAATTTCCATAGGACTTGTAATTCAATAACCAAAAGTTAACCATTTTTTATGCAGGTAGTAGCACGTGCGGTGTTACTACTTTTACTTAACAATAGACAAATGATAAGCCGAACATAAACTATCGTGAGACATATTTCAAAATATTTAGATCAGTACGGTTTTTACTCACTATTATTTACTTACTATTATTTACTCGTGCCTGAGGAAGGATTCCCAAAGAATCCGAAACATGTCGCCAAAAGCGACTAAAAATAATAGTGAGTAAAAACCGTACTGATCAAAATATTTTGAAATGATAAGCCGTTCAGGGCCAGCTACAAATCGAACGACTATACTTGTATATGGACTCGTGTGGAGTTCTACAACGCGCTATCGAAGTTTTTAATGTTATTTACTTAAGTAATACAAAGATACAACTATAAATTAACTTTTATCACATTTTGGAACTGTTGTAGCATACAATACACTATTCTTTATTTCATAAAATTAACCAGTTAATTAAAAAAAAACAACGTCGCAAATAAACGCCGCAATAAACCTGAATAAATTCGATATCCAGAAACCACTTCATTATCGTTAAAATCAGCCGCTTTTCTACCCCAGTACCGAAAGTGGCTTTTTACGCGCTCAAGCTCATCAACATACGCCATTTTCAGTTGAACGATTTTCGCAGTCGGGTTCAAACTACGGTGAAGGTAATTAAAAAAGTAATTCGTATCGATAACACTTCGTCTCGGTGTACGACACCTAATTAAAAACTTACTACGTTATATTACAGCTACAAACAACTTTGCTTAGATACGCATCCATTGCTTCTTTAATACGCAATATTTTGTAATTATGCAACATAGGCTTGACATGTATAAAAACCATATCGATATACAAGTTTGAAATTATATTAGCGATAAAATTGTGGTATCGAATCAATGCTTATGGAAAATATGTTATTGTTTTAAATTAAGCGTTTATACAACATTATATAATTTCACTAAACTGATTAGTTAAATAAATTAATTTTAAGAACGGTCAGATAGTTTATTAAACTATTACATTTCTATTCAGTGATAGTTAGAATACGGGGTACAATTATATTACTATTAAGTTAGCTATACAGCTGGGGCCCGTTTCTCTAAAGCTTGTAACTTATAATACAAGCGGATGTCACTTTTTGACAGCTTTTGTTAGAAAGGGACTGCCCCTGTAGCCATTAATAAAATCAGTTGCCACAAAAAAAAGTTTACCAGGGTCCCGTTTCTCAAAAGCTTGTAGCTTGTAATACAAGTGGAAGTCCCTTTCTAACAAAGGCTGTCAAAAAGTGACATCCGCTTGTATTACAAGTTACAAGCTTTTGAGAAACGGGCCCCTGTCCGTTGCAAACTTGTCAGTAAACTTATAACCACAAACCACCATTACTGTACTAATGTTAGCACACCACGGTCATTAGAGCCATCTGCATTTAAAGCCAACGGACTTGGCGGTTTAACTACCTTTATCTTTTACTGAATACGCCTATTAAATCTAAGCGGAGGTTGGAAAACCGAGCAAATGCGAGTTGGATGCACTGCACACTGCACAAAACAGTCATTAGTGAACGAAAATCTCCGACATATACACAAAGTAATTACATCATTGTGAGCTATTACCTAAATTTGCCGGGTTAGTTTCAGGTAGGGTTCCACTTAATACTACCAACACTTGAACATCCTGCCTCGCACAGCTAAACTGTGGAATAAACGCCCTCGTTATGCGGACCGATACGACCTTCAAGAAAAGAGCGTAAATCTTAACGGGCATAATTTTCAAAATAATTTGTTTTGAGATAGAGCTTTAGTGGGGCATTGACATAAAAATGCCATATCGGACTACTACCGATGCGCAAATTGCAGAAATTTTCCAAATATTTTGAAATTAATCTACCTAAAATATTATATTAATTATTGTAAAAACATTTACACCTTTTTTTGAGAAAGTCATTAAGTAATTGTAATAATCAAACGACGACCGGTCTGGCTTAGTGGGTAGTGACCCTGCCTGCTTGTGAAGCTGATGGTCCTGGGTTCGAATCCCCGTAAGGGCATTTATTTGTGTGATGAACACAAATATTTGTTCCTGAGTCATGGGTGTTTTCTATGTATATAAGTATGTATATCGTCGCCTAGCACCCATAGTATACAAGCTTTGCTTAGTTTGGGGCTAGGTTGATCTGTGCAAGGTGTCCCATAATATTTATTTATTTATTTTATTTATCAAATGTATCATCATGCGCGGGAATTCGGTGGATGCGAGCGGCACAGGATCGGTCGGAGTGGCGAGCCTTGGGGGAGGCCTATGTCCAGCAGTGGACGTCTATCGGCTGACATGATGATGATGATCAAATATATCAATATTTTTTTTATGTTTACCTATAACTAAATGCCAGTAAGTGTTGTTCGATCCTCTTTTTAGATGCTCTTTTGAGTACTCTTTACAAATACCTATAAATTGCTGTATGGAACTTAACCTTTCTGAATGGTACGAATGTTTTCTAATTTCTCCTGCCTAAGAGGACTTGTTTGCTTTAAATCTGACCTTTGCCGAATGCTTTCATTACTCGGCTTAGCGCCAGCTTTATAATTAACCCGATAAAAAGCTTTTATGCTAATTCTCTTTGGTTTCAATTAAACCTCGTAAGTCCCGGCGTACTTGTACAAGTACAAACTTCGAGTTTTGAACTCTTAGCCGAACTTGCACCATCCCACTAACCCGGGGTTAACAGACCCGGGGTTAACAGGTTAAACCGTTAACCCAGTGTCAAATTGATCAATGGTAACTCCAGGTTTAACCGGTTACCCCGGGTTAGTGGGATGGTGCAAGTGGCGCTTATAGAAATAAGAGTTCGAAATTCAAAATTGTTTCAATCAAATTTAACTGTAAGCAGGGGTGCGAAACTCCTCGCTTCGGGCAAACTCGGCTCCGTTCGGCTCAGCATTGCTCCGAGCAATTATTAGGGTTGGCAGTGGGTTGGCACTACTTGACGTCCCTTTGCGTTCACGACCAAAGATAAGGACTTGAATTTTGACAACCCTAAATAGCCGAAAGGGATACTGCCATGATTCGACCCTGAACCGCTGTCAAACTTCGGTTTTGTAGGAAGTTTCCTTTCTGTACTGTACTACTATTATTTATTCTGTGCTATAAGTAGGTGTACAGCCAGCTGCAAAATTGCATGGCCTGTTCATGAATTCATTCATAATGTGTCCATACAATTTTGCAGCTAGCTGTAGAGTTGATGTCAAAGATATTATGTTTACAATTTTCCATCTTACTTCTTTGTAATAAGCCGAAAAATGTAAACGACTGTACTTCGAACTAGTAGCTATAGCTACTACCCGTGAACAGGCTTTAATAACATTTTAATCATTACATTTCACAGCAAAACAGTAATCCAAAGCACTGTGAAACCAATAGACATTTCATACACATAGTACACAAGTCAAAATTAACATGTCACAGAAGGCCGTTCATTCATCGCCTCGCAGAACCTCAAGCATTCACAACACACGTCCAACCATCCACTCGCAAACACATCAAAGTTTGGTGCTAATTCGAGGAGCGAGGTTATCAGGTGATGCAAGGCTTGAATTTTATCGTGATAGGAAGAGGCTAGAGGCTTTTGAGATGTGGTGCTGGCGTCGAATGGCAAAGATTAGTTGGACTGAAAAGAAAACCAACGAAGAGGTTTTACGTATAGTAGGAGAAAAGAGGAGTTTGTTAAGAACTATAGATAATAGAAGAGGAAAGATGCTTGGGCACCTGATACGACACGACGAATTTATCAAAAACATCATAGAAGGGAAAGTTGAAGCAAAGAGGAAGGAGGGAAGACCGAGGAGCTTTATCAAATAAAGGAAAAACTCAACGTCGTGTCGTATCAGGCTGTCAAAGAGAAGGCAGAGGACCGCGAAACATGGAAATTGCTCCAGCGACAAGATACTAAGTGCACCATCCGCACATGACAGACTGTTTAACATCACCAGGCGCGCCGCGGCGGTTTACTATGAAACTTTCCATACAATAAAATTTAGCGAACTCTTTAACGATGACAAACAGTTTTGTGCAACCGACCCTTACTCTTAAATATATGATGAAGGCTTGAACAAGCGGTGATTTACGGCGGGACACAGTTCGTACTGGTGGCAGCACTAACAAACGGCGACAACGCGGTCGAAACAGAAATCTAGTCGAGGGGATATCACAGGTTTCTTAGCGGACACTGACGTCACTCGCACCTGGCCGGGGCAACAACCTCGTCAACTCGCATGACAGTTTACGCGGCGCGCGCGCCGGTTTTTGTGCTAGGATTGCGCGCGAGAGTCGAGGTGTTGTAGGAACTAGTGTAACGTGACCTTAACAATACCTAGATATAACTAAACATTAAATAAAGACAAACAGAAAGGGTACGATCGCTTCTCCATACAAACGTAGTTCCCATTTTGCACCTAATGCTTCTAAATTTTCTAATAATTAAAATTTCTAAAAAAATTCACAGTGGATGCCGGTAGAGGGGCGTGGACGGGGCAGGCCCAAACGGAGATGGCGGGATGACCTGGACAGCTTCCTGAACAACTGGCCGGAGGAAACACCAAATCGGGAGTCGTGGAGATCAAGGGGAGAGGCCTTTGCCCAGCAGTGGGACACTTAGTAGGCTTAAAAAAAAAAAAAAAATCACACGAAGGAAGTCCATTATGCGGCGCTTGTGCTAGACAAGCAATCGGAATATCACCAAAGATCCTATCTTAGGAGCATGAGAATTGAGCATTCTGTCAATGATGTAGCCGTACAGAATGTACAGTTAACATTATATATTAACATTTATGTTACATATCCGTCTTTGGGTCACAAATTTACATATGTGTACCAAATTTCAACTTAATCGATCTAGTAGTTTTGGAGAAAATGGGCCGAGACAGAGGGACAGACAGACAGACGCACGAGTGATCCTATAAGGGTTCCGTTTTTTCCTTTTGATAGATAGATAGATAGATAAACTGTTTATTTGTAACTGTTTTTGAGATACGGAACCCGGATTTTTTTTTAATTTTTCAAGCTCGAATCTCAAATGGCACCAAAATGCATTGTGGCACTAGTACATAATACTGGACACAAACATTGCACCCCGAAATGTAACCGTGGTATCATCCTCCACATTGTTAACCCCTCTGAACGCCTATCGCGCGACGCGTCATATTGAACCTTATCGGAATGCTCGAAGGTTGATTTTGGGCTGTGGCCGCGCGCGTCAGTTGACGTCTTTCGGTCAGTTAACTAACAATTTGAACCTTATCTCAAAGGCATAAGGTGCAATAAAGGTCAGTCGGTACAATCTGCACCGGTGTCCGGCTTTAATGGCTGTTTGTTGATAAACCCGCGTTTTGGACTTGGACTTGAGCCAGCTGACATAATGGGGAATAAAGCGAATGAAATGTAATTAACTGTCTGTGATGAGGTGGCCTAAAATGGCGGAAGCCGAACACAGTCACCTGCAATAATATGTTGCACAACTAATTACGCAAAAATATCTGACACGATCTTATTTGTAGAGCCATAAGACCGCGTCACATATTTTTGCGGCCTTCGAAGCGAAGAGTAACATTATTATTGCAGGTGATTGTACGTACAGTGGTACAGTCAGCGTCAAAAGTAACGCATCAAAAATATCTGATCTTTATCTAACAGCTTAACTCTCTTAATATAAAGAACTAACAACTCTACTTATATTGTTGTCTATGAAATTCTTGCAAAAACTTACAAAAAATATTTACAAGCCAACGTCCCGAAAATATGTGTATTTTCACGCTTCTAACACATTGACAATAATAATAATAATAAAAGCCTTTATTAACAATCTAACTTACATACATATTTCTAGTACCTAAACTTATGTTTACTTACATATTTATTTATTTATTTTATAATATTTCTTCTTTTTATTCTATTTTTTCTTTTGGCACCGGTTATGTCGTTTCTGCAGATTGTCTTGCTTTGCAGCATAGGCCTCCCCAAGATTTCTCCATGCTAATCGGTCTCTTGCTATTCTCATCCATGTTGTTCCTGCTGTTTTCTTTATGTCGTCCTCCCATCTACAGTATTGACCTCCTTGTTTCCTCTTATTGTACTTAGGACACCAATCCATCACATCTTTGGCCCATTTGTCTTTGTTTGTTCTTATAATATGGCCTGCCCAGTTCCATTTCAATTTTTTGATGTAGTGTTTTATATCAGTAATTTTTGTCCGCTGTCTTATTGCTGTAAGTGTTATCCTATCTCGTAGGTTAATATTTAAAATACTCCTTTCTATGCTGTGTTGGCATGTCTGTAGAGCTTTGGTATTTTGTTCAGTGGGATTCCATGTCTGGCAGCCATAAGTCATACTCGGTAGA
Organism: Cydia strobilella; assembly: GCF_947568885.1. Taxonomy (NCBI): domain Eukaryota; kingdom Metazoa; phylum Arthropoda; class Insecta; order Lepidoptera; family Tortricidae; genus Cydia; species Cydia strobilella. The sequence goes on along the minus strand of NC_086051.1, from coordinate 15,987,200 downwards.
ATGCAAGTATCAAATACTTTCCTTTTAGCATTCAATGGTATGTCAGGGTTTTTCATTACTTCTTTATAGGACCAGTATCTCTTCCAAGCGATATTTATTCTATTGTTAATTTCTTTTGATGTTAGATCATGTGGGGATATTATTTGTCCAAGATAAGTATACTCCTCCACATATTCTATAAAACTATTGCAGTGATTAACACATTGACAATAAGACCTTGTAAATATATTTTTGGAATATTGGCTTGTGCGGATGTTTGTGAACTCGACCGTGTCAGATACTTTAGGCGCGTTGTTTCATCATCATCATCATCATCATATCACCCAGAGGACATCCACTGCTGGACATAGGCCTACCCCAAAGAGTGCCACAATGACACCCGCATCCAGCGGACTCCCGCGACCTTTACCAGGCCATCAGTCCACCTTGTGGGGGGTCCACCCACGCTGCGCCTTCCGGTACGTGGTTGCTACTCGAGAAACTTTCCGCCCCAACGGCCATCGGTTCTACGTGCAATGTGCCCCGCCCACTGCCACTTAAGTTTAGCGATTCGGAGGGCTACATCGGTTACTTTGGTTCTCATAAACGCGTTGTTTCATAAGCTACTAAATTTTATGATTAATATCATTAACGCAATTAAATTTACCTTTTTCCGACGTTTCAGCCAGGTTACTAGTATTTTTTTTTACGTTGACTGTACAGTTGTCAAAGGATATATCGGAGAGGCCAGGTAAAGACGTCAGAAAGCATGTTCAGATATCTTTGAACACTTTGGCTGCTCCGATATATCTGATACGACTGTACGGTACGATACGACTGTACGACTTTCAAATCGGACATTTTTGAGTATGTTTGAATCTACGAACAAAAAGTTTGCAGGTACGAACCTGTTTGATGTTGGTCACTCTTAGTGGTGAATAATTTACAGGATTTGTCAAACTAGATGTTTGATTGGGCAGCTATGAGTGCCAATGATTAGCAGCAATTTGTCAGTTTATATTTATTTACAAACTGATAAATCAGGCGGAAGATTTATATAGTTGTAAACCTATACATACAGAATCAACGAAATTAATACATAACGGACTTAGTCCGACAGTATCATTATTTATAGCTTATTCGCGAATTGTCATTTCCCGGCCTCTGCAATAATACTGTAATATGATATTCTCGATTTATTTGACGCCTTCGTGTAACTTTAATAGACTTAACAGTAAAATAACGTCTAAGGAAACAGATATTTGCATCATAAGACAAATAACGGGATCTATGCATACTTTACACACAGTTATTTAGCTTTACTGCGTACTTTTGTATACTTTTATTATATTGACAATGCAATTATGCGAAAATGGAGCTGATCTGATGATGAAGTCGGAAAGTAACCAAAGGAACTCCTCGATTGAACACAAACACGAATCGAGTTTAGGCTTACGAGTATTAGAAAGTAGCATGTAATCCATACTTCCATACTAATATTATAAATGCGAAAGTCTGTCTGTCTGTGTGTTGCCTCTTCACGCTTAAACCGCTGAACCGATTTAGATGAAATTTGGCATAGAGATAGGTTGAGTCCCTGAGAAGGACATAGGATAGTTTTTATCCCGAAAATCATCCCTTAAGAAAGTAAAAAGCGGGGTGGAATTGAGATAATTAACAAAGTGCCTGCTAATTTGTGTGCATAATATGCTCAAATTTAATTTGCCATGAAATTTTTTCCAGGCGCTATTCTTACTCTAGCTGCGGTTACTAAGTCCACGCAGACGAAGACGCGGGCAAAAGCTAGTTACTTAATAAACATGAAAATGAGAAAAAAGTACAGCCAGGAATAAAAGTGTGTGTCACTCAAAAAAAAATAACACATACCTAGCTAAGTTGTTTATAGTCTGAGCAGATTTCTTTACAATCGTATATAGGTATACGATATTCAGGCATACATTTATATGTGATTTATGATTATGACATCCTGTTCTGTTACCATATCCGAACGTGATATGGAGAGAACTGGTTTGAACTTGATTATACGAATTAACTAATAGATATATCAAATGTCTGCTTTTTGCTGGGAAATCACGTACGAAATAAGGTTTTGCGGTTTTTAGTTTAATTGTAACATAAAACAATTGTAACGTAAAACCGTTGTATTTAAATATTCATGTAATTAGTATGGGAGGGCTCATGTACGGTGATCTTAAGTCATTTGATATGATTTTTTATTTACACTACCGCTCATAACTGTTTAGGCACTCGTAATTTTTTCCATACAATTGTATACAAAATCGACTCAGAATTATACCGCTAAGTCGCAGTCGGATAACAGTTTTTTGTGCAGTACTTTTTTAATTTAACATACATATCGAGCTTCAAAATGATGAGCATAATATTCGTGTACATTACCTATTTACCAAATGGCAAGCGTAAAAAGCCATAAATCGTTTTCCAGTACAAAATCGTTTTATTTTGTATGAACTAGTACATAAGGGTTTTTCAAATCGTTGCATAAAGTAAATTATAAAGGATGTCTTAGGCAACAATTTGAGGCACAATATATTTACCTAAATAAAAATTCAATCTAACATGTAAGAGAGTAATTTGCCTGCGATCGAACAATATGATTTTGAAAATAATTCTTGTATACAATTGTAGGGTGAAAATTGCGGGTGCCTATATACTTTTAAGCGGTAGTGTAGATCGTGTTTCATTTAATTCAATACAGAAAACCTCTAAGCCAATACACTTGTCAAGCTTTGTTTAAATAAAGACAATGATAAATGTAAAAGTCCAAAGGTAATAAAAAAAAAAAAAAAAAAAAGGTATCTTCAGGTAAACCTACTCAACTTTCTTTCTCGACAAATGTATCCGTCAATGCTATTTCCAATAGAATTCCTTCTACCGACAATACTATCTTTCAGCTGCGCCTGCATGGACCACTTCCACTTGGATTCCGCGTTGAACCTCTAGAATCTGGATCAGAGTCAATATATCACTACACCTTATAAAACAGTCCCCCGCCGCGTCTGTTTACGTACACAACGTGTTTGTATGTTCACGATAAACTCAAAAAAACCGGCCAAGTGAGGGCCTGGCCACATGTACGCGGTGCGACGTCGCCGACGCAACGCGGCGCGTTTTGCGGTGCCGCCGCCGCAACGCAGAAATCTGCGGCGCCGCTCGCCGCAACGCAAAATCTGGCGGTGCGTCGTGCGACGCCGCGCGCGGTACCGCAAAACGGTGCGCGGCGCCGCCCGCCGCAACGCAAAATCTTGCGGTGCGTCGTGCGTCGCCGCGCGCGGTGTCGCAAAGCGTTGCGCGTCGCCGCGCGCGGTGCCGCCCGCCGCAACGCAAAAATTTGGCGGTGCGACTTGCGGTGCCGCGTCCGTCGTCGCGGCACCGCATGCGGCGCCGCGCTGCATAAGTAGTAAAGAATTCGACTACCAGTGTTTGGCTGTTATTAAGAAGGCGCAGAAATAAGAAGCAATTGAAAAGAAAATTTTGGGTAAACCCATGTCTTCATGTCATGAATGAAGATGGATATCATTTCAAAAGAAAATACGAGGCATTGAAGATGACTGAAAATAAATTTTATAACTATTTTCGAATGTCTGTGCCGTATTTTGAAGAACTTTTAAGCAAAATATCGCCTCTAATAAAGAAGAAACACATATTTAGAAGACCCGTTGGGCCTCTGGAGATGTTGGGAATAACAATAAGGTAAGAAATCATAACTATTTTTGTATGTAAATTATTTTTATTCTCTAGACCATAATTATTAGGTAATTATAAATAGGTAAATATAAAAAAACATGTAGGTATATGTCTTTTTGCAAAATCAACATGATATAAGATTGCCTTTGTTAGGTATATAAAATATGTTTATACTTGTGGCTAACTAAATCGACAACTTTTATTTTTAAATCATCATTTTTTTATATACCTGCTAACATGACTATAATTAACTTTTTTTTTAATTACGGTTTTTTGTATAATTGTTTTACGAAAATCAAAAACTTCCATGAAATTACAGTGGAACCTCGATAAGGCGAATTCCTCGTTAACGCGAAATAAAATGCCAATGCCTTTCCCTTTCCTTCATAGTCGAAAACCTCCATAACTCGAAATATTTAACCTCACAAGACGAAGTCACCAACTATTCCCTTCACGACTATAACTCGAAAAAGATATAAAGATTGCACTTTCTCCGTTTCTACAATTACGCCTCTTTAACACTAATAATTTTTCGTGCGTTTTACCTCTGTAACTCGAATCCTCTTTAAAACGAATAAAAACCCACAAGAACCTCTCTAAGTCGGTGTCCTCTACAAGAGGAATCCTCTTCGTTAGCACGTATTTTTTGGCATTTCCCATGAGATTCGTGCTATCGAGGTTCCACTATATAATTATAACTGTAATCGTTAGGTACAGAAAATCACAACTATGTAGTTTATAATTCTAAAAATAATACCACCACCATTTTACAAAAGCTTAAGTATAATTAAATAATTATACAAATTTGTAATCACAATTAAGTCAACGTTCCATAAATAATAATATACTATATATAGGTATATATTTTTTAAAATCAACAATCGTTTATCTACAAGTCAACATTCCAAAAATAATTTACACGGCTTTAGAGATAATGACAATCAGGTCGTGTTCTAAAATTCTAAAATTAATACCGCCACCATTTTACAAAATAATATTTTTTTCTTTTTTTTAATACTTAATACGAAAGTGGAGGACCCGCGCGAAATCGCCGTTTCATACAAACGTGTAGTCCTGATTTTCCTCTCTGGTTATTAACATTGTTGAAAATATTTTGACACAATTTGTTGTATAGCTATGCCCCCTATGGTTAATATATATACATCAAATTATGAAAAAATCTTTTCCATAATGTTAATATCTAGAGAGGAAAATGGGGAGTACGTTTGTATGGATTAGCGGCCGACCCCTTTGCTCTTGAGTATATTTTAATAATTTTGCAAATCTGTAATTACAATTTGAATATATGTATATTATATAAATCAACTATCGCTTATATAAATATGGCTATAATGAATACTTGCTAATTCACCAACTTTCATACAGGCTTAATATAGGTATCTTAGAAAAAAATCAACAGTTTTCAATGTTTTCATATAGGTACAGTCGAGTTCACAAACATTTTTACAAGCAAACATTAGAATAATAATAATATTATATAGGTATATATCTTATAAAAATCAACAATCGTTTATATAAATATGGCCATAATAACTACTTACTAATTCACCAACTTTCATATTAGAAAAAAAATACAGTTTTCATATAGGTACAGTCGAGTCCACAAACATCTTTACAAGTCAACATCCAAAAATAATTTACACGCCTCTAAGACAATGACAATCAGGTTGTGGGGGTGGTAATTTTGTGTATACGTAGATTATATTATTTTACTACTACATATATATAAACAACTAAGTTTTAATAAAATCAAATTTTAGTCAAAGTACGTACCTACTTTATTAGTATTATATATGTGCGTGTGCGTGTGCGTGTGCCTTGTGTGTGTGTGTGTGGTTATAGGTTTTCAAAGATAATTTTACAAGATACTCAAAAAGGCTTGAAAGCTTAAATAAATCGGGCGCTGTTGCGACGAGAGTAAAATAATACCATTTCTACAAGCAACTAATGTTTTTTTTTTTGCTAAAACTGCAAATTTAACTGACTCGAGCATAGTCGAGGACCAAGAAAGTGACGAAGATGGCCAGACAAATGAAACTGCAAGCAGATCTCGGTACCAGCCTTGTTCTCGGAAAAGGAAAACGACCGACCAATTTGAGTCCGACATACTTCAGGCCTTAAAAGAGACAGAAAATAGGCATCTGTCGTTTTTCAAATCTATTTTACCGTCGCTAAACAAATTAGACGATCATCAAACTTTAATATATCAAAGTCGCGTCTTACAGGCCCTTACTGATCTCAACCAACCATCACCAAATAGTTACCATAGTTCAACTCAAAATAGTTACCAAAGATCTTACCAAGTCCACTCATCTTACCAAGATGGTTACCCAAGACCCCACTCGTCAGCATACGATTCTGGTTACCAAAGAACCCAACAAACATTTAATAATTATCCACCAACAGTCCCATCATCATCAGGACCTAATTATTTACAAACACCTGTCGAACCAGTGACCAACGAAAGCGACAACCAATCAAACAAGACAAATGAATCTGAATTTGACTTTTCATAATAAAAAAAAAGGAAGCACATATATGTATAATACTAATAAAGTAGGTACGTACTTTGACTAAAATTTGATTTTATTAAAACTTAGTTGTTTATATAAAAATGGTGATTTTTTTGTAATAGTAAAATAATATAATCTACGTATTATACTACACAAAATTACCACCCCCACAACCTGATTGTCATTGTCTGAGAGGCGTGTAAATTATTTTTGGATGTTGACTTGTAAAGATGTTTGTGGACTCGACTGTACCTGTATGAAAACTGTATTTTTTTTCTAATATGAAAGTTGGTGAATTAGTAAGTAGTTATTATGGCCATATTTATATAAACGATTGTTGATTTTTATAAGATATATACCTATATAATATTATTATTATTCTAATGTTTGCTTGTAAAAATGTTTGTGAACTCGACTGTACCTATATGAAAACATTGAAAACTGTTGATTTTTTTCTAAGATACCTATATTAAGCCTGTATGAAAGTTGGTGAATTAGCTAGTATTCATTATAGCCATATTTATATAAGCGATAGTTGATTTATATAATATACATATATTCAAATTGTAATTACAGATTTGCAAAATTATTAAAATATACTCAAGAGCAAAGGGGTCGGCCACTAATCCATACAAACGTACTCCCCATTTTCCTCTCTAGATATTAACATTATGGAAAATATTTTTTCATAATTTGATGTATATATATTAACCATAGGGGCACAGCTAGACAACAAATTGTGTCAAAATATTTTCAACAATGTTAATAACCAGAGAGGAAAATCAGGACTACACGTTTGTATGAAACGGCGATTTCGCGCGGGTCCTCCACTTTCGTATTAAGTATTAAAAAAAAGAAAAAAATATTATTTTGTAAAATGGTGGCGGTATTAATTTTAGAATTTTAGAACACGACCTGATTGTCATTATCTCTAAAGGCGTGTAAATTATTTTTGAAATGTTGACTTGTAAGTAAAGCTGTTTGTGATTGTTGTTGATTTTTTCTAAGATATATTAAGCCTGTATGACAGTTGGTGAATTAGTGAGTAATCATTAGAACCATATTGTTGATTTAAAAAAATATATACCTATCTATAGTATATTATTATTTATGGAACGTTGACTTAATTGTGATTACAAATTTGTATAATTATTTAATTATACTTAAGCTTTTGTAAAATGGTGGTGGTATTATTTTTAGAATTATAAACTACATAGTTGTGATTTTCTGTACCTAACGATTACAGTTATAATTATATAGTGGAACCTCGATAGCACGAATCTCATGGGAAATGCCAAAAAATACGTGCTAACGAAGAGGATTCCTCTTGTAGAGGACACCGACTTAGAGAGGTTCTTGTGGGTTTTTGTTCGTTTTAAAGAGGATTCGAGTTACAGAGGTAAAACGCACGAAAAATTATTAGTGTTAAAGAGGCGTAATTGTAGAAACGGAGAAAGTGCAATCTTTATATCTTTTTCGAGTTATAGTCGTGAAGGGAATAGTTGGTGACTTCGTCTTGTGAGGTTAAATATTTCGAGTTATGGAGGTTTTCGACTATGAAGGAAAGGGAAAGGCATTGGCATTTTATTTCGCGTTAACGAGGAATTCGCCTTATCGAGGTTCCACTGTAATTTCATGGAAGTTTTTGATTTTCGTAAAACAATTATACAAAAAACTGTAATTAAAAAAAAAGTTAATTATAGTCATGTTAGCAGGTATATAAAAAAATGATGATTTAAAAATAAAAGTTGTCGATTTAGTTAGCCACAAGTATAAACATATTTTATATACCTAACAAAGGCAATCTTATATCATGTTGATTTTGCAAAAAGACATACCTACATGTTTTTTTTATATTTACCTATTTATAATTACCTAATAATTATGGTCTAGAGAATAAAAATAATTTACATACAAAAATAGTTATGATTTCTTACCTTATTGTTATTCCCAACATCTCCAGAGGCCCAACGGGTCTTCTAAATATGTGTTTCTTCTTTATTAGAGGCGATATTTTGCTTCAAAGTTCTTCAAAATACGGCACAGACATTCGAAAATAGTTATAAAATTTATTTTCAGTCATCCTCAATGCCTCGTATTTTCTTTTGAAATGATATCCATCTTCATTCATGACATGAAGACATGGGTTTACCCAAAATGTTCTTTTCAATTGCTTCTTATTTGCTTCACACACACACACACACACACACACACACACACACACACACATTTAATGTAGATAAAATGGTATTAGCTTAAGTTTTCTTTCTGCTTTTGTTAAACTAAAAACTACTTGTTGCTACGGAGGAGCGGGGCTTCCTGATACAGGTATAATATACTTAAAAGGAAGTCCCAACCTACTACCTTGTAATGTAACTTTTTATTAATGAAATAATTTTCATTAATAACAGCCAAACACTGGTAGTCGAATTCTTTACTACTTATGCAGCGCGGCGCCGCATGCGGTGCCGCGACGACGGACGCGGCACCGCAAGTCGCACCGCCAAATTTTTGCGTTGCGGCGGGCGGCACCGCGCGCGGCGACGCGCAACGCTTTGCGACACCGCGCGCGGCGACGCACGACGCACCGCAAGATTTTGCGTTGCGGCGGGCGGCGCCGCGCACCGTTTTGCGGTACCGCGCACGGCGTCGCACGACGCACCGCCAGATTTTGCGTTGCGGCGAGCGGCACCGCAGATTTCTGCGTTGCGGCGGCGGCACCGCAAAACGCGCCGCGTTGCGTCGGCGACGTCGCACCGCGTACATGTGGCCAGGCCCTGAGAGTCGGACTCGCCCACCGAGGGTTCCGTACTTTTTAGATTTTGTTGTTATAGCGGCAACAGAAATACATCATGAGATACAGCCTGGTGACAGACAGAGAGACGGACAGACGGGCAGACGGACAGCGGAGTCTTAGTAATAGGGTCCCGTTTTTACCCTTTGGGTACGGAACCCTAAAAACTACTGAACGGATTGAACGGACTGAATAGAGTGATTCTTGAGGAAGGTTTAGGTGTATATTTTGTCACGGTTTTGTGTAACCCGTGCGAAGCCGAGGCGGGTCGCTATTAGTTAAGTAAATAAATAAATATTTGGGGAGCAATTTTGCACAGATCGACCTAGCTCATACTTGTACTGAACAACGATTTACGACATACACAACATCCCTAAATCAGGAACAAATACATTAATAAATAATATCATCATCATCAGCATCTCTTTCTGTATCATCTTACAGAATACTTGCACTGGTCCACAAATATGTATGCTTGTGAACTGTAAACTAAGACCGCAATTGACTCAGGTTCCGATTCTAATTCTGGTTTCGTTTTCGGTTCCGATTCCGTTCCGGGTCCGAACTAAATTTAAAACATCTGGTTACGCTTTCGGTTCCGATAAAACCACATCCGTTACATTTCTGCATCTAAGGCACAGGGCGGACACGTCATACATCAAAAATCATTTGCGTTTCTATGTGTGAACGGCACGTCTGTACACGCGTGAGAGTAAGTTGCTTCTGAGCGGCCGGCAAACGGTCGTCAATCTGCTGTCGTGGGGCGAGGTAATTCGCATCGGGGCGGGGCGGTGCGTGGCCGTCCTGTATGATAATACTATTACTTATTTTGTGTCTAAGGTAAACAGTCTGTGACTTTGGCAACCGTCCAACAGCATTATACAGATGAGCGCGTGGAGCGCGTGGCTTATCCTTCCAGAATTTGTGGACAATTTCATAGTTTCTGAAAAAATAACCAATTGACAATCTGGGGAATAGTCTGAGGCAGAAAACTGCATCTTCTACATACATAGAAAAGTTTGCACCGTTGAAGCCTGAATATTGTCTGCACTTCTTTTTAAATGAACTAGCGATCCGCCCCGGCTTCGCACGGGTTACACAAAAGCTTTACAAATTATACACCTAAAACTTCCTCAAGAATCACTCTATTGATTGGTGAAAACCGCATGAAAATCCGTTCAGTAGTTTTTGAGTATTGCGAACATACATACACACAAACTGACAGACGCGGCGAGGGACTTTGTTTTTTAAGGTGTAGTGATATTTAATTAAAAATAGGCGACTTGTCAGCGAGGTGATCTATCAGAATTAGGGTTTGCTCCCGGTACTGAGTTTGTATGGCGAGAACCGGGAATTCCCGGGAATTCCCGGTTCTCGCCATACAAACTCAGTCAGTACCGTACCGGGAGCAAACCTTAATCAGAATTGGGCTCAATTTCTAACTCTCAGACCTCGCGAATCCCCATTACTCCGCCAGCTTCAAAAATATTCAAAAACTGAATCTAATTAATAAAAACCATATAATTAATATACATTCTCACAACCTGTAGAGGAGACAAGTTGCAGTGGCGTAACTAGGGGGGGGCAGAGGGTGCAAGTGCGCCCGGGCGCCATCCAAGGGGGGGGCGCCAAAAGGGGCAAAAGGCGGGGAAACTTTTGTCAGTCGTCAGGGGGCGCAAATTTGGTGACTGCCCCGGGCGCCATATCCTCTAGCTACGCCCCTGACAAGTTGGACAGATATACGAAAACATTTCCCTCCAAACTAAAATCGAGACGCTTCGGTCGCTCGGCGAATCAGCCGCTGTTAATTGTTTATTTTATATATATTTTTTTAAATATTCAATAGTGCTATACTAGGTATATGCAAAAATTAATGACCCATGGTTCTTTGCATCGACTTGAACAGAACAAAGTGAAAGAGTGTCGTTATATGTGTCATTACAAACGTCAAATTTTAGTAGAAATGATGGCATCGCCACACTTTGTCTTTGCAAATGCCGTGCAGAGTTAGCTTGGTCAGACTCTACCGACAAGCGCTTTTAAATAGCTGGATTACATCAGCAATAATTATACAACTGATATATCTTCAAATGAACTAGCCATTTTGAAATCACAAAAAACCTATTACTAACAATACGCGTACATATTTCATTAATCATACAGCAAATACATGATTCGCATATTATCTCCCGGTCATTACTGTCGGCTTTCAATGGCCGTCCATCTCTTTCACTCGTACAGCGGTTGTAAAGGAATGAAGGAGAAAGTACGATGCGCGTGCGCTGCGAACTGTTAGACGTTGGTGGGAGTTATGAGTGGGAGCGGTTTCTGTTTTTTTTCTATTGTTTAAGATTGAATTACTGTTAAAGTTTTAGTGTGGCAACAGTCTTATTATTATAATTAAAGACCAATTTAGATTGAGTTAGGCCCACGCTTAAGCTTGCCGAGGGCGAAATTAGAACACGAATAGTCGATGTATTTGTCTCATGGTAATATTGGTTTGCATTTATTTATCAACTTATTATGAGCAATATGCAAGTTGCAGAACATTCTTAAAATTTCTGCAATTTCTGGAAACTTTCATGAGAAATTTCTCTATGAGTTTCCATTTAAAAAATTCCCGTTCATATTAGGAATTATTTAATATATACTCAATGCTCTTTACTGTTGACGTTTGTTTCATTGAACATTTACGTCATCCATTGTCGTCTTTTTCATATTCCCTAATAGAATAGTTAGAATTAATTTTGCATGGTAGGTAACGTCTGTAAGCTGGTCGCACTGAACCACTGATTAGGTTTTAAGATCTCATCCACATGGAACCCAGTCATTAGTAAGTGTAAGCGAAACCAAATATCGAAAGTTGAAAAATCGAATATTGTGAGTGTTGTGTGTCGACCCGGTAACATCCCTAGTGCGCAAAACGTTCAAGTTACTAAACAAAACCAAGTGCGGGTAGTTCGAAAAACTCGCGCGCCTAGAAGATGTTGATGTCAACTTTAGCCAGTCTTCTCCGAGACCACGGGGACAACGCCGTCCTCGAAACGTCGGAGGTAAATTTAAAACTTATTTTACGCGATTAAGTCCCGTCGTTGTAAATAATAATGATTAGAACCGTGTCCTTATCCTCGCCGTCCCGGCGAATAAACTAGAGGTATCACATGACCCCCGCAGTTGCTAACGCGCTAACCTAGCCGTTTACCAAGGCGGGCTAAAAAAAAGCATTTACCCTCGTCGACTGCTTTCCACTTGCACCACCCATAGCACCGTTACTCAGTGCATTTCGACTGGTACGTCTGTAAGCGGGTCGGAACCATTGACCAGAACCGTGTCGCCCGAATTACCCGATCGAAAACGTGCTCATAAAAATTAGATAGCGTCAGACCAAGCTAACTCGGCAGCGATTTTGATAGCAGACTGTTATTTTAAACTTTTTTTTTTTATTATTATAAACTGATCGGCGATTGGCCCTAGTCACACCTGATGGAAAGTGAAGACAGGGCCTAAGATGGAGCTCACCGGTTCAGTAACAGCCTATTCACTCTTGTTTTAAAGAGACCGAGGTCATATTGATCAGGGAATACAGATGGCGGGAGCGCATTCCATTCCTTAGCCGTCCGTACCAAAAAGGTGGAGGCAAAACGTTTCGTCCGAACGAATGGAATGTGGACCACGAACGGGTGCATACGCTCCCCGCGCCTGGATGTCCGATGATGGAAAGGGGAAGGTGGGATCAGGTCGTGCAGTTCCTGTGCGCACTCCCCGAAATGTATCCGATAGAACACCGATAGGCAAGCGACTCGACGGCGATGCTCAAGGCAAACTTCAAACTTCTATGACATTATGACGTTTAAAACAATAATTGCACAGTCTGTGCTATCAAAATCGCTGCCGAGTTAGCTTGGTCTGACTATATTTGTTTCACTTTAGGACTAGGTTGCCTAGCGGTTACTCGTATTCGGTTGTAATTAAGTGTACGGAAACTCATGTGTATTATCATATCTCTAAAACAAGACCGATTTTAGAAATATTTGTGTGGCGTTTTAGTATCTAAATGCGGTCATTAATACACCTTTAAAATCTGTCAGGTTATTCGAGCCCACGGTGTATACGGTTGATATAAATTAAAATAACTTCAACACCCAAAGTACAGCTTCAAAAATCAATTTAACAATTATAAACACATTGAGATTGAGATATTTAGCTTAGAATAAATTTAAAAGTGGAAAAATTACTTATCGTAACTGGTGAATTTCCAATATGACTTGGAACTCCGGTGGCCGTTTAAGAAGTGTAACACTCTTACGGTAGATGTCGCTAGGGTCCCCTAGACCCATATAGTGGGAAGATTTGCTATGGATGAGGTCTTGGTGGCTCAGTTGGCAGAGCGCTGGAGTATCTATCCAGAGGCCGTGAGTTCAAGTCTCACCCAAGGCAGTAATTTTTCCACTTTTAAATTTATTCTAAGCTTAATAGCATCGATCGCAGACGTTTCTGCTTGTTAAATATTCATTGAGATATTTATTGATAAAATTATAAATAATTTTAATCGTCCATAATTATCACAACACATACGCTTGATGCAATATTGTTGTGTTACAGATTCTCTTGCTATCTCCGATCTTCATAATCAGACAGAACAGTTATTGAATAACTTATCCCACTAATAATTTAGTTTAACTTTCAGTTCCACCCAAATTATAATCCGCAGAGGTAATAAAAAAAAAGTTTCTACAAATTAATCGTTCATTCCAGTTATCATCAATCTCACCCATCCACATCTGTCAATCAATCCTACATGCGAAATTAAAAACCGGCCAAGTGCGAGTCGGACTCGCGCACTAAGGGTTCCGTATCATTACACAAAAAAACGGCATAAAATCACGTTTGTTGTATGGGAGCCCCACTTAAATATGTTTATGAAATTAAATGTTTTTTTATATATATATTTGAGTTAATTGAATGAAAGGTAAATTGCGGTTTACGATTTATGACGTATTAAAAAAACTACTTACTAGATCTCGTTCAAACCATTTTTTCGTGGAAGTTTGCATGGTAATGTACATCATATATGTTTTTTAGTTTTATCATTCTCTTATTTTAGAAGTTACAGGGGGACACATATTTTACCACTTTGGAAGTGTCTCTCGCGCAAACAATTCAGTTTAGAAAAAAATGATATTAGAATCCTCAATATCATTTTTGAAGACCTATCCCAGATAGATAGATACCCCACACATATGGGTTTAATGAAAAAAATTTTTTTAGTTTCAGTTCTAAGTATGGGGAGCCCCCAAAATTTATTGTTTTTTTTTCTATTTTTGTGTGAAAATCTTAATTCGGTTCACAGAATACATCTACTTACCAAGTTTCAACAGTATAGTTCTTATAGTTTCGGAAAAAAGTGGCTGTGACATACGGACAGACAGACATGACGAATCCACAGGGTTCCGTTTTTTGCCATTTGGCTACGGAACCCTAAAAAGCTTAATTAAATATTTCCAACACCAGTCGACAATGTGACACTTCCAGCCCTTGTCCCGAAGCCATCAGTAATCCTCTGTCCAGAGTGACGCGGGTTCGATTCGGGCCTCAACCAGTTTGTGACGCTTGTAACCCACTCTTGATTAGGCTCAACTGGCTCAAGGATTGGCATGTGTTATCCAATCATAGTGATTTGTCTATTGTTTTGTTTGCCAGTGGCAAAAACTTGGATGGAGCTATTTTGGTTTGAGATTTTGTAACATCCACTGTTACTGTGAGGGGGCTTGCTCAATAAAACACAAATTGGTATTTAGGTACGTCCAATCCGATCATAGTAAGTGAATCGGTATTAACTTGGAAAGCCCTAAAGAGATTATTCTTTGCTAAGGGCTACCGTTTACGAGTTATTTACGAAAAATTAAAAAGAACGATCTTAGGATTGATTATTCCCGCTTTAAAATCTGTATAATGGGTCCTAGCAGAAAATGTACATGATCTTTTAGGTGAACAATTTTATGTAGATTATGTATGTAAAAGGTGCATTCCACGAGAATGTCCCTTACAAAACGCCGTTCTTCTAATAGTTCTGAAAAGGCTGAGAAAATGATATTGGGTCTGGTAATATTTCATGACTTTGCTAACAAATTGGCGGTATATTATCGAGCTTTATGGATTTAATTAAATTATCTGCCATACAAGACAAAAGCGTTTCGTAAAGGACATTCTCGAGGAATGCCCCAATTAAGAACATTTTTTGCTACAGGCCACCGTTTACGAGTTATTTACGAAAAACTATTAAACGTATACCAACTATTTTCATAATACATCATATCGTAAACTTCGCACAGTTGCAATCAGATATATCAGGTCAAGGTAACACAAATATCCGAACAAAGCCTCTATAGACGATAAAGTGCGTTTAGATATTTTAACGCCTTGGCCGCTCCGATATGTATGATGGCAATTGTACTAAGACCCACGACACACCGCTCATATCCGCACGCATGTGACAAAGCCTCCGGTCGTTGGCAGCACGGAGAAGCTTCGATCGCGGTTCGCGGTCTCCCAGTCTATAAAGATTATTTTCATCATATTGAACAGTACTAACTAGAACCACACCTCTCATATCCGCAGTCCACACACATGTACACAAAACCTCGGTCGTTGGCTGCACGGCGACGCATTGTTTTGGGTCAGTCACTCGCGGCCATGCTAATCGCGTCTCGAGGCGCACGCGCAGACTAGTACAGCTACAGCATTTTCCATACGAAAAATAAGCCCTATACTTGCACTTGTAACAGAGAAGACCGGTTAAATCTTCTCTCTTTCCTGGTTCCTCTTTATCTAGGCAATTTCGACAGTTATATAGACAAACAAATCAGACACTTGATTTCGCATTTTAATTGCAATATGCGTACTGCAAATCTGCAAAAAAAATGATGCTAGAAAATGAGACAAGGGGCCCGTTTATCAAAAGCTTGTAGCTTGTAATACAAGTGGAAGTCCCTTTCTAACAAAAGCTGTCAAAAAGGGACTTCCACTTGTATTACAAGCTACAAGCTTTTGATAAACGGGCCCCAGGTTCTTCAGGCTCGTTTCTCAAAAGCATGTAACTTGTAATACAAGCGGATGTCACTTTTTGACAGCTTTTGTTAGAAAGGGACTATAGAGATATAGAGAAATAATAATTTTATTTCGTATTTCAAATATACATTGGTCAGGCTTCGCTTATTGTGCTTCTTCTTCTTCTTCTTCCTTCCTGCCCTTATCCCTTACTTTGCTTGCTTACTTACATTAAAGTCATACAGCAAATGACAAAAAGTGCATGACTCTTCTTGGGCGAAACTACGAGAATGCCTTAGCTGGTCAATGTAGTCTGTGTCAACGACTGTACTTTGTCGAATCTTTTAGATACCTAAGTGATAATGCTTACTGCAAATACGAGACGTCTGTACTCTGCAAATAGTTGAGCAAACATTAAATTAATAATAATAGTCAGGGGACAGGCTTTGCCTAGTGTGGGGGTCAGTATAAATTGTAAATGCTCTAATGTTTCTGGAAATAAACTATTTGTATTTGTATAATAAATCCGTTTATTTAAGACAACATAGGTCCAACACAAAGATACAATGTAATTTATCTCCCGAGAAACGAATATCGTGGTACGGTGAAATCATCATTATCTTGAAATTGTAATTAAAATAAATGTTTTCATTCAGTTTATAAATCAATATTTTTCAACTTTCGTTCTTTTGTGAGCAGGTTCGATAATTATAAGTAATTTCTTGGCGACTCAAGTTTTTGGAAATTCAAAATGGTGTATTCATGGGTGTTCGCGACCTCTACAGCTCAGACGGGTTATTCACGCACGCGTAATTTCAAAGCCGCCACTGGTATGTAAATAAATGTATGCTCGAACGCGTTAAACGCTTCACTCGATTACAATATGCTCATCAGACTAAGTGGTGCCAACGCGACACTAATTCGATTTGCCGTTCAATCGATCAAGTTCTTGCCACTTTGACTAGGCAAGGGAATTTACTCCACTCTTGAATTTCTTTATTGTTTTAGACATTAATGAGATTGGGATTAAGTTAGGCCCGCTTTTTAATGGAAACCCATTAAATAAATGAGAAAGATTTTCCAATAAGCACCACTAATCTTAAGATTTTAAAGGCGAACCTTGGCCAATAGATTTTATTTTAGATACTTAGTAAAAAAAAAAAAGAAAATTATTAAAAAAAAAACTAATTACCAACATTACCAACTAATGATTCTTAGTTCATATTGAAAAGGTAGGATTATGCGATGGATAACACAAACGCAATTCTTGCCCCTGCAAACTCGTTCTCCAAACAAACGTACTTCCGCTCTCATTTTAAAGCGACTAGCTAGATTGCTTGAAACTTTGTACTTACAATAGGATAAGGTATACCATAGTAAAAAAATACAGTGAATTTAAGTTTTTCATACAAAACTTGTTTTGCTCTATTTTTGTTTTATAAACTGGAGCTATATCAACTAATTACATACCTAGATTACCTCATGTCATTGTATGTGCAAAGTTTCATTACAATCCAACACGTAGTTTTAAAATGAGAGCGGAACTACGTTTGTATGGGAAGGTGCAATTCGGCCGAGCTTGCCCGGGACTCTTAATATTCGAATTAATCTAAGGAAGTGGCGCGATAAATTCATAATACACAGTAAATTATGGCACTGATGGGCATCCTTATCTGGCGGACCCTAGTTCTATCTCTGTTCATTTTCATTTATTAGAGAGGGATAGCGAGATGGAACGATTGAGGGAGATAAGTGGATGGAGGGTCTGTACAAGAACGTAAGTGAGGAAGGGCGTAAAAGCCGTGGTAAGTAAAGTAGTTCCGATGAGGTGAAGAACGTTCGCTTCTTCGCTTTTGGCAGAACAATACTGACCTATTACTGCTGCAGTATTGCGGCGCGACATTCCTGTCAACTGCATTGCTGCTGCAAATGTCAAAAATCCGGGCGGCGACATAATAGGGTAGTTGACAATTTTTTATTAAGTATCAGTTGATCAGGTTTCTTTTGAGGATCAAATGTCTTATGGGACCCATTGCCTTAAAGGAATATAAAAGTCACAAATGATGGTCAAAGTTTGGCACCCGCACTTTACTGACGAAACGCTTCTAACAAAATGGCATTACATCGTGATGTCACGATGTAACGTCGCTATTGCTTAGAAGCCGTTTTGACGTGGTTTTGACGCATGGAAAAAAAGTAAATTGCGATTTTGTCGGTGAAATGTTGCGTTTATGTATATTGTTGCCGTACAATATTATTTTTAATAAAATGTAAGGAATCGAATGGTAGCATTTTTTTTTTCCTTTTTGAATGTTAAAAAAACTTAAATTTTGAAACTGAGGTCTTGTATTTCTTTATTGTTCCCATATTTATTTGCTCATTTTCCATCTAGTTATTTAACTAGATTTGGGCGTATTCTTATTTTAATAATACGCGATATGGATCTAAACCTGTCAGTGTCAAAAGTGACATTTCTTTAACCAAAAACGTCACTTCTGACACTGACAGTTCTGTATGATAATACTATTACTTATTCTGTAGTAATGCTTCGCTCTTTCTGTTCTACCGACAGTACCGACCGTAAGTGGAGTATGGGTACAAACGGAAAAGTTTAAACCGATGAAAGAACTTGTGGAAAGCAGACGGTTTTTATCTTACAGAGGGTCTTCCCCACATTGATCTCTCGACTTTTCTGCAGCCATTGGGAATACAGGATGGAATGTGTTTAGGGCCTTTTGGAACGGGTTGTAAGTTGGGCCATTAAGCGCAAATGCTGTGGTCACAGACGGTCTGAATGTCCAGTTCTTTCCGTGCAATAATTATGGGATGGATGTGTTCTGTAATGTACTTATCTTATCAGTCTTGTTGAGTTTTGAATTTTATCAAATATTTCAGTCCCCGGCAAGGTCGGCCGAATTTCACCTTCCCATACAAACGGAGTTTCTTCTCATTATAAAACTACTCGTTGGATTGTAATGAAACTTTGCACATACAATGACATGGGTATATCTTGGTCTGTAATTAGTTTATATAGCTCTAGTTATAAAACAAACGTAATAGAGCAAAATTAGTTTTGTATGAAAAACTTAAATTCGCTGTATTTTTTTAACTATTGAATCTGAACCTACATAAATTAATGATATACCTTATGCTATTCTAAATACAAAGATTCAGAGCAATCTAGCTAGTCATTTTAAAATGAGAGCGTAACTACGTTTGTATGGAGAACCGAGCTAGCGTCTTCAGACTGCGTATACCAAAATCAGCGAAAAATGCAGTCACCGTTTAGTCGCTAGATATATAGTAAATGTAATTATTATCCCAAAGAGTGTGTTTACAATATTAAACATACACCTCGACGTAAAGAGCAAATACATTTTTATTGTATATAATCTAAAGAATAAGTCTACTCATGAAAATATTTTTCGTAGTCTGATACTAAGCAAAAATTATGGGCCGGTTACCCAGAGTCGCGAGGTTGAAATATTTTACAATATACAAATCTTATTTCAGTCCTCAGTAAAATCACGGAGTCACCTACATATAAGTTATTAAATTACTTACTTAAAACTTGTACCACAATGTTGGTAATAAATTTCGTATGCATGCTGCAGATTCGCATTTGTGTTTACTTCTTTCTTATTCAGACTCGTAAATATTACCTGGAAAAAAGAAAAAATACGCAATTAATAATTAACAATGATTTAAAATAAATAGAAATAATCTTTTTTACAAATTGCATTGTCAACTGGAAGTTTTTTTAAAAATGAAGAGTGTAGAAATAAAACTAGGACAGTCCATTTTTAAGGGGCCCACTGACTATCAGTCCGCCGGACGATATCGCCCTGTCAGTTGTTCGAAACTGTCAATTTTTTGTTCTAACTGACAGGCGGATATCGTCCGGCGGACTGATAGTCAGTGGGCCCCTTAAGGGTTCCGTACCCAAAGGGACAGTTGAAATTGTCAAAGATGCTGCTATTACAACAAATACTAAAAAGTACGGTCCGACTCGCACTTGGCCGGTTTTTTTTTACATAAAGAGATAATAGTTTTTTATATATGCCTATAAACTAGGTATAAAAGTATCAGGTATGTTCGCCGAGGCACGCGTGGACAGCTTTATATCAATAATACGCAAGAGAACCGCTTCCCTAATGCGCCGCGTGCAGGAGAGTACCAACAGTCTCCTGAATATGGTGTCACAGTGTCCGACTAGTGCAGTCTGGCGGCACTGGAATTCCATTCATATGGAGTCAAGAGGTACTGTATATAACATATTTTAAGTAGTCTGTAAGTTGCTAACGTAGAAAATAAGTTTTGTTTGTTACTAACATTTCTATGTACTAATTATGTCTGATACAAATAAATTGAATTGAATTGAATAACTGGTATAATATGACTAATGAATAATATAAATAAATGAGACAGGAGAAAATTACAGGTTAATTCTCCCTCCTTAACTTTTTTCGTCTTGTATGTCTGTCTATTGTCTATTGTTATGTCTTTTTAATTCTTGTTGGTCAGGGGGATTGATTTTGAAGAACATTAAGCTTTTTGTAAACTATGTGATTTCTACGAGAAAATATGTAATTCAGTGTGCTCATGTTTTTGGTAAATTATTATAATTTAAAGTCATCTATATTTGAAAAGATTTTAATCAGCCGTTTAAATCCGGACACATTTGAAACTGCCGATGCCGCGATAACGTTTTCAATATGACTGCGGTCAGCGCAAACGTATTTGTGCCAATTTCAACCAAAAGGGTACTTATTGTCGCTTGTCAGTAAGGCGCTATTTCCATATAGCTTCAATTAGAAATCAACCTTATCGACAAGCGACAATGTGGTACCTTTTAATTGAAAACGTCACATTTTATAGACGAAGCAATTATTTTAGCCCATACAATACCATTACATTAGCTATGCAACATTAAGTAATTTTATTATACTTAGCAATATTACGAACATTTTATGTCACATAGTTTTATGTTATGGGTGTTATAGTTATGGCACTATAAAATTAACTCCGCAGCTACGCACTCGTGGGAGTTGTGAGACAACAGAACTGATGACATATGTAAATATTTAATATAATTAAGTAGAGATTAGTGACACTGATTCACTGACTTTACAGTTGAACTGTGGTTTTGTGGATATCACATTTGATTTTTACAATTTGATAAAAATCCTCTAAATTTCTCAGAAGTTCAAAAGAGCGAATGCTTACACATCTTTATTAACAATTATTTTGTTCATGAAATAAAACTATGAAAACGGATTATATCGCGTATATTGAATTATGAACCGATTTTGCATGTACAACCAGCCTTAAAGTTTGTAGTCTATGATTGTTCATTATTTTAGTATGTGGGTATTTTTGCACTTTGTAATTTTTCCTCAGTCACCCGTTGACCACGAACGCTGTAAAGAGTTCGAAACGTCGGGATGTATTATAAATTCAATATACGCGATATAATCCGTTTTCATACTTTTATTTGATGAGTAACTATCGCGGTAACCGAAGACAATATTAATTATTTTGTTATCAATTTTTTTTTTAATTTTTGAGGTTTTATTCACCATCGTACACTACTCTTGTGGTCACATCTAATAAACACAGTCAAATTCTTCAACATTGTCCACCATGCCAAATATTGCCTGGCTTGAAAAACAGTGATTCTCTATCAAATTGCTGTGTATGTCGTATTCACCACATCAACGGGTAAAGGCTCTCTTGATTGTTAAAAAACTGATAAGAAAGTTGCATTTTATCCACATGCGAGGTAAAGTAATCTGATGCAAATTATGAGTTGTTTTCTTATGTTGGCTAGTAGAATTAACATTTAAAACTTTCGCGTTTTGAACACATATTTAAATCACATTTACAAACGGATCTATCGCGAATTTATTTTGTTACCTTTATTTACCGACGTTTCGAGACCCGTTTGTAAATGTGATTTAGTAGAATTAACTTTTAAATGATGATTTTGAATGATACATATTTAATAACATTCATTTGGATTTGATTTGGCATGGTTTTGTTTGATATTTTACCGTTAGAATTTTCCTCGCATTGGTGTGGTGAAAAATTTTGTTACTATTTTCAAGTCAGGCAATGTTGAAGCAGTGGATGGTACGTACTAAATACTTAAATTATAACTTTTTCTCTTGACTAGGAACATCCTAATGGAAACTAAAGTATGAGTAACACCAACGTTCTAACTATAATAATTAAAAGCCATTCACAAGTATGATAGAATCGTGTTTTCTCACGGAGGCACGTAGGGAAGATACTGTGACATTGTAAACCAAAAACATGTTGATTTCTCTATTTAGCGTCAATTTTGAACTGTACAACTATCGCCATCTAATTTACAAGATTTTATTTGTGGTATTTTCTATAAAAAGGGACCTTATTGTAGATGGCGCTTACGCCATTATAAACGATGCTCCGATATAAATACAATGCCGCGCGTCGGCGTGCGGCGTAAGCGCCATCGACAATAAGGTCCCTTTTCATAGAAAATGCCCCATTTAACTTGAAATGTATGTGCGTACGGGTGAAATCTTGCAAGTTTTTGACCCACTTCTTGGTTTCCGATGAGGCTGAAAATGTGCATACATATGTAAATTGGATGACAAATTACAATGCAATATTATAGTACCATCGAGTTGATCTGATGATGGACACAGGAGGTGGCCATAGGAACTCTGTGATAAAACTGTGTGTGTTGTGTTCACACACTAAGTTCAACTTTTTCTAAGGTCATGTAGGGTAAGAGAAACATAGTTTATATTGCTCGGGACAAGAGAAACAGTATGATGCGGGCTGTACACACGTCGAGACTCGAGAGACCCCGAGAGGCCCGAGACAGGCCGAGAACGAGTGTGTACATGCTGCTCACTTCTCGTCTCGGTCTCGCTCTTCCTTGTCTCGCGATTCTCCGATTGGATCGATGCGGTGCCGAGACCCTCGGCGAGAGGGTCTCGACGAGGCCGACATGACTCATGTCGGCCTCGCATGAGGATTCTCTGCATGTGTTCCCCTTGCTCCAATGTTTCTCTTACCCCATTTAATACTAATTTTTAAACTGTTTACTCGATGTGTTATTAACTACAATACAATCCTCACACGAGGTCTGTGAGCATAATACACGCATTATACGTTAATTTAGCACAACAATACAAAGCAAAACATACATGCTTGGCGCTTAAGCCCTTCTTGCTACCGTTTCAATAGAAATATGACAGTTTACGTCTTAAGCGCCACAGGTGATGAAACAGGTTTTGATGTGAAACGTACATTTTGTAATCCAAACTAATACTATAGTGCTCCTTTGTGTAGGAATTAGCTATGCTATTGTCTGAGCACAATTAATTTGTGAGCGTTTTAAACTAAATATTAAGGTTTATTTTGGTTTAAATGTATGAAGAACAAAGGTTAGAAAACGTTACGTGAGGGAAATACTTTAGTATGTGGCTGATAAGGCAAGGATTACCCTTGGGTACTGTTTTGATTACAGTCAACAATGTGATATTGAGACCCTAGTTTGGGTAACTATTGGTACAGATACAGATGAGCACTATGAGTAGATATAAAGCTTGAATTTTTGCAGTCTGAGTGAAATTAACGTGACATTTTCTATGCAAAGAATAGATCTATAAAACCACTAGAACCAGGTTGTACTGTAAAGGGATACGTCCTAGCATGGAGGATGTTAGATAATTAAACACACTTCGTTTATCTTCTTTGTATTCTTTTCATATATTTTAGCTACGTAACAATTCGGCTATCCTCAATGACTGCCTCTTCAGGAATCCCGATCTGCACACCCGTTCCATTTGACAGCGAGATCATATTCTAAATTTAAAATGAATGTTTGCTTTGCAGTCATTGATCAAAAACGCTTCCGGCGATTGGTTCCTTCCCGCTGGTCTCTTCTCGTCTCCAAGAGAAAGATAGTCTTATTGCGATTCCTATAAGGGGAAAGAGAAAATAGTGCCATGCTTTGTCTTTATCACCGTCCGGGCATTTTTTCATGGTCGGGTTACGGCATCATAGCAAGGAGGCGATGGCGAAATACCGAAATTTATAAGAGTGAAAGAGAAAGAGGATTATGCTGCCATACATGAAACTGTCAATACATGAATATGTCTTTCTCTTACCCCTGTTCGCTCGGTTTCATGTCTATAACTACTTGTATAAACTATGTCTATGGTCTCCTCACATGTCCGCCTCAGTGGAAAGATAACCTAACCGTTTCATAACGTAGTCTGGTTTGCAATGCAATCACTTGTATGGTAATTCATAATTAAACAAACAGTATCTCGCCTTACACGAAACAGTCATCGATGTAAGTACAGACGTGTTGTTGGTGACATTCCATATGATAAACACGTTTAACGACCGAGTCGTGACCATTCGTTCATTCATTCGTTCGCTAAGTGAACAACAGTCTTTGTAATGTCGCGGTTTCGTACGTGTGATAGTGAGATGTGAGATCACATAAGTCTAATTATAGTTCTGAATGGCTTTTATTACCTATCTGTAATAACACCTCAGGATAAAAGTATGGAAACATATACTTTATGCACCACAAAAGAAAACAAATGGGGTTGGCCGGTCGAAATAATAGCAGATGGCGCCAACATAGCTTGCCCTGTCAGACCCTAGAATTGTGTCAAATTTTTGTTTTTTAATGCCCCGGATGCCAGCCCTTTAAGCCAAATCTCATAGAAAAAGGGGCAAGCTATGATGGCGCCATCTCTGCAAACCTTTGACAGTTGCCAACCCCATTCAATAACAGATTTACAATGTAAATAAAGGTAGCAACAGGCGGTCTTATTGATGTATGCGATCTCTTCATGACAACCACCGACACGGTAGCAGGATACAAATAACAAAAAGCTTTAGAAACAGGTAGTAACAAGCTTTGTGGCTACCACCAGTTTGGAACTGACATACGCTAGTGTGAAAGTAACTTACTTTCTATGGGTCTCGCTCGTACTGACATATTAGTGCGAGCGAGATGTCTAGAAAGTAAATTAAGAAGACGTTGGCGTATATGTCAGTGTTGACACTTTCAGTGACTAGTGGTGCGGGTACTAGACTAGACTGACACTTACGCTTTATAAGCGTATTAAAGAATTATCTAACTTATATTAAATCACATTTACAATCGGGTCTATCGCGAATTTATTTTGTTACCTTTATTTACCGACGTTTCGACACAGGTTTCACTGGTCGTGGTCGCGTCGAAACCTGCCTGTGTCGAAACGTCGGTAAATAAAGGTAACAAAATAAATTCGCGATAGATCATACGCGATTGTAAATATGATTTAATATGTGTTCAAAACGCGAAAGTTTTAAATGTTATATTACCTAACTTATTTAAGAGTAAGTGTCATTCTTGATCTGTGGTACCTAATAACATTTTGTTTTTAGTGTAAAACGGGTTAAGTAAAATGTATAATTCTTAAGATAATGAATTTTCTAGCTCTCACTTTAATTAAACAATAACAACTCCATAACGTCACATTTCAAGTGAAATGGGACGTCTTTTCCTTAAACCTTCCGGGAAATTGTGTAAAAGAGCTCATACTTTAAAATAATAACATTTCTCACAGGAAAATGTAAAATAAAGTTTAATTGTAGAGCCTCTGGGAGTCCATTAGTGGAAAAAATACGAGGGCTAGAGAAATGTTGGATTAAACGACATCCAAACAACCCACCCACTTTATAAAGTTTCGCTTACATCTCTTCTCTTATATACCGGGTGTGACCTGTAACGAGCATTTTTTTTATACTACGTCGGTGGCAAACAAGCATACGGCCCGCCTGATGTTAGGCAGTCTCCGTAGCCTATGTACGCCTGCAACTCCAGAGGAGTTACATGCGGGCGCCGACCCTAACACTCCGCACCCTCGTTGAGCTCTAGGGCTCTAGCAACCTTACTCACCGGCAGGAACACAAATAAGTGAAATAAGTAATAGGGTTGTAAAATGTTTTTTATTTTACCAATAAAAATCTGTATATCTGGTCTAGTGTTATTTGGCTGCGGTTTTCTGTAAGGTAGAGGCACTTACCCAGTTGGGCAGCAATAATTAAAACATGGATTATACTCAAACCGTGACACTTTTGTCTTCGGTTACCGCGATAGTTACTCATGAAATAAAACTATGAAAACGGATTATATCGCGTATATTGAATTTATAATACATCCCGATTATAAATACGCGATATAATCCGTTTTCATAGTTTTATTTGGTGACACTTTTGTTCAATGACTTTTAAAAATTATGAAGTCTTTAGACTTCATATTTTTCATACAAATTAAATGTACGCCATTATTATTGTGATTGACGTTGCTTGTCACGCCTAAAACATAACAAAATTCGCAATACATTGCGTCTTAGAATAAACTATAAAGTGTATTAAAAATCAACACAAGTTATTTTTAAAAGTCGCTAAACAAATGTTGGTCAGAACAACCTACAGATTTTTTAGCTCGTATTACAGGCCACACCCGGTATACTCATGGACAAATTTAGAGGAACGCAAAAAAAAAAGGTTTAATTACTGGATTACAGCACCTAAAGTAATTTCAAAATTAGTAATTAAACTTATTTTTTGCGTTTCTCTAAATTTGTCCATGAGTGTATTTAAGAAATGTTAGGAAACCGGATTATGGTATAAAAATTAAGCCCTGAAAATATAAAGTTTTTCAAAAAAAGAGTGTAGGTACAGGCAAAGATAGATATAACTCCGTAATAGATGGATACAGTCTAAGGAAAAAACGTGCCTCGAAAATCAAGAATATTTGATTCTCGTTCAGAGGGCGCTACTAGTTTTGGCCTACAGTCGTATAGATGGCGTTGACGGTTTCGTTTGTTATTTAACAATTTTAACGCATATCAGTAAAAGAACATGGGTCAAAATCATAAAAATAATTAATGCAAATAAAAAAAAACATTTATCTATATTTAAATACATTCTATCGTATTTTTATAAATCTTCATTTTTAGTTTTAAAGTGTGTCGACAGATGGCAGTGAATTTACTGGGGTTACAAAATTTACTATGACAGTACCGCTCTAGTATAAGTTACTCTATGGTACAGGTTTCTAAAAGGTCGGCATTGCGCATTTGACACCTCACGGATTACGGTATGGCAAGTGAGAAAAAGCTAATATTAATAACTAATCCAGAAAAGAATCTCTAATGGTTTTCGACTTCACTGTCAGAACTGTCTAAATACGACTAGGTAATTAAGATAAAACTTATATAATGAATGAATGAATAATCATCTAATGGATTATTTCTAAAGTTATTAGTTGAGAAACCATTATATTCGCTTTTGTTGAGCCGAGACAGTGACATTACGGCGTCTTATCGTTAATGGCTCCTCTACATGACACTTAGAGACCTTACACTTAGAGACCTTATACACCTCTAAGATTTTATTTTGTTTTAAATTTATTTGTATGTAATAATACCTATATTTTTAATTATTCTGACAGGTAGAGACCTTTACATCTCTATGTCGATTTAAATTTGTAATTTATTTATTTATAAGTAGTTATTTAGTTATTTATAATTATGTTGTGATTTAATTATGTGTGTTGTATCTCACTGAATTAATTTACTTTATATATATTAATACAGCCCGGCAACTTGAACATATCATGCTCGCTTAAAAGTCTTTGCTTACGGTGGAGTCGTTGATCGGGTCGCCACTTTCCCGAATGAAGGTTGAGGGAGACGATGGCTGAGATACGCGTCATACTCGTGAACGGGTGCTGTTTGTGGAGACCGGTCTGTTTAAGTTTACACAGGCTTCATTTTACCTATGTAACTTTACTTTTGAGTGGCATTAACGTGAGGCACTTCATTCGGTTCTTGTCTGTTTGTCTGATTTAATATCTTGTCTTTTTATTAATTATATAACAATTCAAGTCTTGGTGACCCTTTACATCTCTGGATAATTTGATGATCTTTTTTTATTATCATATACATTTTATCTCTGACACTTAGAGACTTTTACATCTCTAAACAATTTTAGTACTTCTGTTGTTTGTATATTTTTTATTAGTTTTTTTGTGTAATTTGACATTTATATATTTATGTTTTTTTTTGTTGGGTTAATTTTATTTTTTGTAAAAATTGACATGTAAAAGTGCCCCTGTGGCCTATTTGCTGAATAAATGTTTGATGTTTGATGGGCCATCATGCTGGCATACAAAGATGGGCCAGCGTGTAGAGAGGGTAGCGGTGTCGGATGGCTTATGGCGCGGCGGGATGGCGATGGGATGGCCGCGCGGTGTCGGTTTTTCGTCCGCACTGTTAGGTTGGTAATAACATCACTAGTTTAGTTTTGACATTTAGTGTTATCTATGGCAACTCTCTCTTCTACCCAAGATGGCGTCGCTGTACAAGTGTTGAGACTGAGCTCCACAAATATATTATAAGAATAAATTATATAAGAAAGTTTGTTCGTCTTTCCTTCATCACCATTATAACATGGTGTCAGAAGTGTCGTGATGAGTGACTCAGAAGATCAGACAGAAGTCAAACGGAAACAAGAAAAAGTCACACGCGCCGAACTTGCACCTCCAACAACGGAAATGGCGGAGGGAAGTGAAGATGTCGGAATCAAGTCGCATGGACTTGGTACATCTTTACCGAAGCTCATGATCTCGTCGGACACCACAAATAATAATGCGGAAGAATGGAAGAGGTGGTGGCAGCGGTTTGACATATATTTATTGGCATCGGGACTTGACAAGGCGGACGACAAAAGAAAAATTGCAATCATGCTGCACTCCATGGGCGTTAAAGGTTTGGAAATCTTTAATTCTTTCAACGTAGACTTCGACAAATGCCAATTAAAGGAAATCAAAAAGAAATTTGACACTCATTTTGAACCTCAAAAAAATCTTACCATGACACGTTATATGTTTTTCACACGGAAGCAGAGTAAATCTGAAAACATCGATGATTTCCTAACTGATTTAGAGAACAAGAGCAAAGATTGTGAATTTAAAGAGCTGAGAGAGTCTCTTATCAGGGATATTTTTATTGCAAACATGAGTTCTGAGCTGTCACATGTTCGACAAAGGTTGTTACAAGAGCCCAATTTGTCATATGCTAGGATGCGTGAGCTTGCAAAAGCTGTCATTGCGGCTCAACAAGATTCGGACAGAATAGTACAGGAGAGCACCGGCACACAGAATGTGTTGCAACTGAGGGGCAGAAGCAACAACCGCAGTAACAGTCATCACAGATCAAAGTCAAGATACTCAACGTCAAGTCAGTCACCGTCAAGAAGTCAGTCAGCATCAAGAAATCAGTCAACGTCAAGAAATCAGTCAACATCAGAATATCAGTCATCGGGTCGACCACACTACACCCAGTCAGCTCCGTCGAGGCCATGGCAGAGAGGTCAGCAGTCTACATGCACGCGCTGTGGGCAGGTGCATCGCTTCAAGTGTCCAGCAGTCAACGTACAATGCAGGTCATGTAACTCTTATGGTCACTTTGCAAAATTTTGTTTTAAAAATAAAAATGTAAGACAATTAGAGCTAGAAAACCTCGATGATGATAATGCTTACTGCGCTGAGAGGTTATTTGTGGGGCAAGTACAGAACAAAAACAGAAATAAAAAGTCTTGGTACTTAAATGTCAATGTCAATGGTCGAGATATAAATTGCCTTTTAGACACTGGGGCCGAGCTTGATTTGATGTCGTTACAAACTTACAAAACTTTAGGGCTCAACAATATAGTTGAAACCACTCTTACTGCTAAGGCATATAGGTGTGAACTTCCAATAATAGGGGAAACAGAATTGGAATGTCATTTCAATAACAGAGTAGAGAAAATAACCTTTGCAGTGACAACTGTAAATGGTGAAACCATTTTAGGTCTAGATACATGTGATCGAATTGGTATAGTCAAACGTGTTTATCAGCTAACTGAGGAAGTAATAGAAAAAAATAATTGTCAAATTCTTACACAATATAATGATGTTTTTCAGGGTCTGGGGTGTCTACCTCCTGTCTGCCATCTGAAACTGAAGTCTGATGCTGTGCCATGCATTGATCCTCCGAGGAAGGTACCATTTGCGCTACTGAAGGACCTACGGGATGAGCTGGATCGCATGGAGAGCATGAAAGTCATTGAAAAAGTCACCAAGCCAACGGCATGGGTCAACTCTGTAGTAGTCACCGTCAAGTCAACAGGTCAGCTTAGAATATGTCTAGATCCTAGAAATTTGAATAAAAATATTATGAGAGAACATTATCCATTAAAAAATATTGATGAGATTAGGTCGCAATTGAAAGGTGCTACTTGTTTTTCACATCTGGATGCGTTCTCAGGTTTTTGGTCTTTGAAACTTGATGAGGAGAGTTCTGAACTTTGCACATTCCAAACTCCCTTTGGTAGATATAAATATCTTAGATTACCTTTTGGCATAAATGCATCAACAGAGATTTTTTATAGAGTCATTAATGAGTTATTTGGTGACATAGAGGGCGTTCTCATTTTTGTAGATGATTTTTTAGTTTATGGTGAGACCCCAGAGATTCATAATCAACGACTTAAAAAAGTGCTAGATAGGGCTAGACAAGTCAATTTAAAATTAAATAAGTCGAAATGCAAATTTGGAGTGTCGGAGGTAGAATTTTTAGGATATATTTTTAACCGAGATGGTGTCAAAGTCAGTCAAGAAAGAGTCAAGGCGATCAAAGAGATGCAAAGTCCCAGTAATCTTAAAGAATTACAAAGATTTCTCGGGATGGTAAATTTTGTAGGATGTTTCATTGATAATTTGTCAGCAAAGACCACTCTCATGAGAACTTTGTTAAAAAAAGACGTGCCCTGGCAGTGGGACAGTAACTATGAAAAAGAATATTGTGAATTAAAGGAAATAATATGTAACACGCCAGTTTTAGCACACTATGATGTAAATTTGCCACTGATTCTATCAGTAGACTCGTCAAAGTCAGCGATAGGTGCTGTAATTTTACAGAATAATAAGCCAATTGCATACAGTTCAAAAACACTAACTAAGTCACAAGAAAATTTTGCACAAATTGAAAAAGAGCTATTTGCAATTCAGTTCGGATGTTGTAAATTCAATCAATATGTCTATGGACGTAAAGTCATTGTGCACACGGATCATAAACCATTGGTTTATCTGTTTAAAAAGCCTTTGCATGAGGTACCAGCAAGACTGCAGCGTATGATGCTAACTTTACAGAAGTATGATTTAGAAGTTATTCACATACCTGGCAAAGAAATGTATATATCTGATACTTTGTCTAGAGCAGCTATGAAAGACCATTTTATTCCAGAAAATGAATCTGATATGTCTTACCATGTCAATTTAGTCGAGTCAAATTTAGCGATCAGTCAAGAGTACAAAAATAAATTAAAACAGGCAACCATTGATGACGAAACCCTTCAATTGTTAAAAAAATATTATTTTGAAGGTTGGCCAAGTAGTAAAGATAAAATCAATTTATTAGTGAAGCCATATTGGAACATGCAGGGTGAAATTCATGTCATAGGAGATTTATTGTTCAAAGGGTCAAATTTAATTGTTCCAAAGTCCATGCAAAAAGAAATATTAAATAAATTGCATGAAGGTCATCAAGGGATAAATAAGTGTCTAAGATTAGCTAGAGATTCATTATATTGGTCTAACATGTCTGCTGATATAAAAAATGTAGTGGAACAATGTGACACCTGTGCCAAGTTCAAGCCATGTAATCAAAAGGAACCCTTAAAAAACTATGAAATTAACAAATATCCTTGGCAAAGAGTTGGCATTGATCTAATGCACTTTGATAACTTAACCTACATTGTAGTAACTGATTATTACTCAAAGTACATAGAGACAGCATTGTTAAAAAATAATAGTACGGCTCAAAATGTCATAATAAATTTAAAGTCAATATTTGCCAGACATGGGATACCTATGACATTAGTGTCAGATGGTGGTCCTCCCTTTCAGTCATCAGAATTTAAATCATTTCTATATGAATGGGACATAGAACATATAGTAACAGCTCCTTATCATTCAAACTCTAATGGCCAAATTGAAAGTGCTGTGAAAGTTTTAAAAAATATGTTCAAAAAATGTAAGGAAGATGGATCAGATCCTTACTTAGCATTATTACAGTATAGAAATACAGCTAAAAATCATATGTTATCACCGGCTGAGTTATTAATGTCTAGAAAATTAAGAAGTAAGATACCAGTAAACTTTAACAAACTCAGACCTAAAGCTGTGACATTTAAGGAATACAAACAATCAGCTGTTAAAAATAATGAAGATATGTCTAGATATTATAATAGGAATGCTAAATCAATGTCCATTTTGTATCCAGGAGACCAGGTGTATTATAAGAAAAATCCACACAGTACTTGGGAAAAGGCTGTAATTGTTAAACGGTTAAGTAATAATAGGTCATATGTGATAAAAACTAGTAATGATGTAACTTATGTAAGAAATAGGATTCATCTTATTCATAACTATAGTATCTTGAATAGTGACTTGACACAATCGTCTCCCATGCGATCTTGCTCACCACGAAGGGAAAGAAGTATGGAAGTGGCAGAGGCAAGACAGGAGACGGGTACTCCAGCACCAGTAATAACTGATCACAGAGTGACGAGATCAGGACGTATTGTTAAACCTCCAAAGCGTTATATAACGGAAATTTAGATATAATATAATTTAATTAAGTCAACTGAATGTAAATGTAGTTTTGCAATTAAGCTATTTCATAAAATGTAAACTAAATTGTGTAACTGTAAAGACCAGTTAATGAAAAGACTGTATCATAATTTGTAGAATATTTTATTGTTAACATAACATGTTGTAAAGATGAGTTAAATAAGAGACTGGTCATCAATGTAATTATAATATAAACTTAAGGAAAGGGATGTTAGGTTGGTAATAACATCACTAGTTTAGTTTTGACATTTAGTGTTATCTATGGCAACTCTCTCTTCTACCCAAGATGGCGTCGCTGTACAAGTGTTGAGACTGAGCTCCACAAATATATTATAAGAATAAATTATATAAGAAAGTTTGTTCGTCTTTCCTTCATCACCATTATAACACGCACATCAAAGGTAGTGGTGCGTAAGCATCTACACGTCCATAGTGCGTGCTCTCAACCATCGTATGGCCGTCTCACTGGTCCAGCGGTGGGCCATTGTGTATAGGAGCCATAACCATCGCATGGCCATCTCGCTGGTCCAGCGCTGCCTAGCATCGTATCGTGTAGAGGAGCCATAAAAGCCGTGCGCGTTGGAGGGTCTGCCATATTGTGGCCTGTATCGGAAACTTAAACTTGACATTGACACTACACGCCAAATCAGAAGCTGGCCCGGATACACGCACGATTCTTAAGGCGGCGGGTTTGTGATGTAGGTGCTGCCATCATGCGGCCTAAATCGGAAACTTAAACTTGCCATTTACAATTTGCGTCAATACACAAGGGGCACATGTGCCCCCTACAGTTCATGCACGCTCCCTATCGCATTATCATTACTTTAATGTCATAAAAAGTCTTATTTGCTCCAAAATAGAATCTTCATCAGCTTAATGTAGAGCTAACAACAGTCCAAAAATATAATGTCGTAAGTAACGCTTCCAACTAGGTAACTCTTTCATAATATCCGAGCTCCATACATTTTCCTAACGAGATAAAGATTTGAAACATTTTTATTCGACGTCAGCGGAAACGCGGTCAATTTTGTATAATGAATTTTTTTAGCTCAGATGAAATAATAATATAAATATGATGAGGTTTTTAGGTGCACTGGGTTCTTGGCTAGGCAACAGAGAGCGTATTATGCGTCGTATTACGTAGGCGAACAACACGCGAACGCGAAGCGAAGCGATGCGGCGCAGGGTGAATCAATCCTTTGATAATACTTACTGCAACATTAATACGTTTTGGTTCATAAAGGAAAGGAAATAATCTGCGCATTAAATAAGACAAAGTTAAAAAGTAGGTACCTAATCAAAAGTAAATTAGAAAGATAATACATCATACACTGTACGCTATATCAAAAAGGTTCTCTCTCTAATTCAGCTTTGGGACTCGGTGCAAATTATCCGGTCCGG
The DNA here is from genome assembly GCF_947568885.1 of Cydia strobilella. Lineage (NCBI taxonomy): Eukaryota > Metazoa > Arthropoda > Insecta > Lepidoptera > Tortricidae > Cydia > Cydia strobilella. The sequence goes on along the minus strand of NC_086051.1, from coordinate 15,952,978 downwards.
TTTCCGGCCGGACCGGTAATCTTCCATCCGGGGCTTTAGGGAGTTTAGGGCAAAATAAGAAATATATTTTTTTCATGTCAGTATCTAGGTCCTCTAATCGTCAATAGGGATTTGACCGGCTTGCCTATTTTGAATTCTCGTAGATAAAGTATTGTACTTAGTGATACATATAATCAAGCTTTTAAAATTTCGTACCTTTACTACGGCCCTTTAGCTTCATGGCCAAAACACGGTTTAATCATATTTAAAATCGGGTCTATCGCGAATTTATTTTGTTACCTTTATTTACCGACGTTTCGACACAGGTTTCACTGACAATAATTAACATTTATGTGTAGTGGGTGGTTTCAAAATGTGATGTTTACCCCAAACTTTAAATACACTTTTCGTCGGGTAATCACACAAATCCCTGTTTTGACATTTTGCTGGGACATCAGTTAGCCGCGACCACGACCAGTGAAACCTGTGTCGAAACGTCGGTAAATAAAGGTAACAAAATAAATTCGCGATAGACCCGATTTTAAATCTGATTAATATGTGTTCAAAACGCGAAAGTTTTAAATTACAAAACACGGTTTACTCATAAAGTACAATTTATCATATAGTAGGTAGGTATTCAAGCTTAGAATTAATATCAATGATTTGCATTCCATTCATTATTAACTGTAATTATTTATTTAATTAAATATGAGCGGGAAAACCAATAAGCTATAGCATCAAATTATGTATTAATATACATGACACGTGTAATAACTGCGCAGGATTAACAAGTAACCATTTTTAATCCCTATCACAATTATAATAAGGTCTACATTTCTTTGTTTCTATGTCGATCCAAAGTTCGTAACGTAACATACATACATACATACATATAATCACGCCTATTTCCCGGAGCGGTAGGCATAGACCACGGATTTCCACTTGCTAACGATCCTGACATACCTCTTTCGCTTCCTTCACTTTCATAACATTCCTATAAGAGGAAAGAGAAAATAGTGCCATGCTTTGTCCTTATCACCGACCGGTTTTTTTTTCATGGTCGGGTTATGGCAGCATAGGTAGGAGGCGATGGCGAAATACCGAAATTTATAAGAGATAAAAAGAGAAAAAGGATTATGCTGCCATACATTAACCTGTCAATACATGAATATGTCTTTCTCTTACCCCTGGTCGCTCGGTTTCATGTTTATAACTACTATACTATGTCTATGACTCAACAAGACCACTTCAAATACAACATATACTGATCGGCGATTGGTCCTAGTCACACCTTATGAAAAGTGAAGACAGGGCCTAAGATGGAGCCTATTAACTTTTGCTTTAAAGAGACCGAGGTCATATTGATCAGGGAATACAGATGGCGGGAGCGCATTCCATTCCTAATCATTTTAGTGTTGTTACCCCTCAACGTTGTTTATACTCCCGTCACCCCGTAATATATTTTGGAGGCTGATTTTAACCCCAAAGATTATCTAAGTAAGCAATTCTATCTGCATCATATACAAATACAATTTGGGTACCAACTCCGGTTCTCCATTGAAAATCATTGGTGCAGTGAGTTTAGGTCAGGTGAGTTCTCCGAACGCAGCTCGCTGAACACTGAGCGGACAGCCGTGCGAACCGTGTATTTTTTTACAAAAATCAAAATTCAATCAAAAATTACATTAATTACCTACGCATTTTAGTAGCTATTTTCATGTTTACAGCTTTTGTAAAAAAAAATGTTACAAATTTTTAATGGTGCGTTTTAGATTTATGTTCGTGACCTTTTGTCATTGAACGAAAGTTGTTCAATCAAAATTTGAATTGATGAAGTTACTAGAGAAAGGCCTCAAGATTGCTAAGATTCATATTTGTGGCGGTTTCAACCAAAAGGTACCACATTGTCGCTTGTCGATAACGTTGATTTCGAATTGAAGCTATATGGAAATAGCGCCTTATTGACAACCGACAATAAGTACCCTTTTGGTTGAAAATGGCACATTTTTTGGCAATTACGATTTACATTTTACAAAATCGCTGCGATTTTTCAAAAACTACTGGCTGAATCCACTGCACCTTAACCGCATTATGCTGCCGAGTGTCCCTTAGTCCCTTATCCGCTTAGCCTTATTTGGACATCTTAATATGCATTTGTATTCTGGTTAAAGAAGGGTATCCTGTTTTTGATTGTTTTCCCTTCCATGATATAGTTACAATTTAAACTATAAAACTTACACTTGTTGACATACAAGTCACATATTGGATGTGATTATAGAATCTAGATGTGTTTGGGACCATTGCAAGAAGGAAGATATCTGAAATAATAAAATGAAAAATGGTCTTTAAACTCTCGCGTTTTGTACACATATTAAATTTCAATATTTTACCTTTTTTGAAATTAAAATTTAATCGCGTTAGACCCGGTAATGACATTAATTATTTAATGGTCTTCTCAATTTCGAAGTATGTAAGTAGGTACTCAGATCACGATGGATGGAGGGGTACCTACGCGAAAGGTCGCGAAATTCACGACAACACATGGTTCCAAGACTTTGCTCGAAAACGGAGGCACAATTCACCTGATGCTACTGCCGATATGGCTCCCTACTTTAGCTGCCATAAATGTGGTCGCAAATGCCGGTCCCGCATCCGCTTATACAGCCACGAGAGCGTTGTTCCTCGCATACAGACGCTGCTTAAATCATCTGTCAAGATGTTAAAGGCCTTATTATAAAGTAGGTAGATCTACATACTTTTATTAACATTGTAAAAATAAGTGGGGCATGGGCTTGTTACGCTAATTCCGCACACTTTTCTAAAGTAAATTTACACTGCCGTTCGTTCCATACACAAAGAAGAAGAAAATAATAGAAGAGAAAAAAATTTAAAAGCCTACTATTTTTCTAAAGTAAAAAAAGGTTTCAAAAATTGTATGGACAGCGAGATGATTCGATATGTAGGTACATATATAATGTAAAAATATTTTAATGATTTGGCAATAAATGTTAGTGTCTCATAATAATTCGTACTACAAATTTAAAATCGAAAAGAAAATTTGAAACGGGCATCGCCATATTAGACACAGTACCTATTTATATGAAACAAAACCTTCCACAGTGCCCAAGGGTCACAAAACACTAATATCCAACCCTACAGTCGGATCACGCAAGCAAAAACTTTCATAACTTATCAATAATGTATTAAAGCGCAGGAATGATGTAAAAAGTAATCTCAGGAAGGTCGGGAAGGGACTGAAAGTAAACGTTATACAGCCCAATGCTCTGGGGAATTCGGATGAGGACGAGTGTTAGCGGAGAGGATTACGAGCGGAAGCGTTTTCGAAGATCTCGATAAGGCCATGAAAAAGACTATGGAGAACGAGAACTAGTTATGTAATGTTAATGGAATCTTGGTTAATCCCGCCTATATTCCAAGTTTTATAACTTATCTTTAATGTATTAAAGTACAGGAAGGCTGTAACAAGTAGATGGAAGGTCGGGAAGGGACTAAAAGTAAACATTATACAGCCCAATGCTCTGGAGTATTCTTCAGCAAGTTCCTGAGGTCGATCCATCGTGTTTTCTGGCCAAAAAACATAGAAAACGAAGACCTGAGGAGTATTTGCCGACAAACACCCATTGACATAGAAATCAAAAAGCGGATATGGAGATGGATAGGTCATAACTGTTCGAAGAAGGGAAAGGAATAACGCAAACATCACTTTCGATTGGAAACCGCCGGACGGAAGCCGTGGCTCCGAGAATCCTGTCAAATCGGGCTATTTCGAACGCGGACTGAACGGAGCGAGGCCAGAATGGTAGCTGAAGATAGGAAAGCATGGCGCGAGCTTGTCAAGGCCCCCTGAACCTCAGTGCCTTAGGATAACAATAACAACATACCTACCATACAGATGCAAGCTCAAATGATGTGTGTTCAAAAGGTAGGGGCAGAGGCTAATAGTAAACTTACAGACCATAGCGCTAAGAAACATGTTCCATAGAACAGAAGTAACAGAACCAGTCCTGCTTTCGATAACACTGACCCCAAACCCTAACCTTTGACCAGCGAGCCGTGCTCAATTCAGGTACGCTACTAATTTGGGACGATCGCTTTTTAATATCACAATTCGGACCTCAATCGGCGAAGGAAATGAAGGATTTCCTTTGTCCCATTTGGACCCTAAAATTGTGATGGAGCTAGAAAAAGATTTACCTGCCTCGTGAAAAGTTCGAGCCGTTCGGGGTTCATTTGTGATTGGGGTTTTTGTGTTTCGGAATAAAGCCTAATTTAGGTTCACAATGTATTTGAGATTTTATTCTGAAGAGTATTCAAAGCAAATGTTTAAAAATAATAGTTTTGAAATTATTAATTTTAAAATGATAAAGAGACTGAGATTTATATACACAAAGATATTCGTTTCTACCGTTGCTACTTTCGTTCTAATGAAAAATGAAAATGAAAAGAAAATAAATAAAATGAAAAGTTGACGTCGGTCGCCCGACATTTATGTGACGGTGCGTAGTGACCCATGCTGAACAAAATTGATAGTTGACTGATAGTTCCTTATTGAATTGAAATTCTTTATTCTTTATTTCATGTACGATGTAAGTTTAGGTATAATCTTAATCGGATCGGATCGGATCGGCGTGTAAATTTATTTCCAGTATTAAGAAAGCCAAGATATCTTAAAATGTTAACTATAGAAATAAAACTATGAAAACGGATTATATCGCGTATATTGAATTTATAATACATCCCGACGTTTCGAACCCTTTACAGCGTTCGTGGTCAACGGGTGACTGAGGAAAAATTACAAAGTGCAAAAATACCCACATACTAAAAATAATGAACAATCATAGACTATAAACTTTAAGGCTGGTTGTACATGCAAAATCAGTTCATAAGGCTAGTTATACACTACAATTATTTTCAAGTAAAGATATATATATACGCGATAAAAACTACGCCGGCTCCAACCCTACACCACGGACCCGAGAAGATTTAATTCCCTCCTAAATTGTAGGAGGGTATCCCAATATGGGACCGGCAACAAAATCGGCGGGACACATAATTGTTGCCGGTGATTGTTCATTATTTTTAGTATGTGGGTATTTTTGCACTTTGTCATTTTTCCTCAGTCACCCGTTGACCACGAACGCTGTAAAGGGTTCGAAACGTTGGGATGTATTATAAATTCATATACGCGATATAATCCGTTTTCATAATTTTATTTCATGAGTAACTATCGCGGTAACCGAAGACAATATTATGTTAACTATAGGTTCAAAAAATCCCTGGCTATTACTCATTACGTCAACTTTGTAATTTTAATTCTTAAGGTTTATTTCGTGCATACTAATTCCATCTGTTGAGCCTAATACACTCATTTGTGAATATTTAAAAATAAAGTAACAGAGGGCGCTGGCAAGTATACTTAACCTAAAACATATTGCCAATGGGGTTGGCCGGTCGAAATAATTAGCAGATGGCGCCAGCATAGCTTGCCCTGTCAATCCCTAGAATTGTGTCAAATTTTTGTTTTTTACTGCCTTGGATGCCAGCCCTTTAAGACAAATCTCATAGAAAAAGGGGCAAGACATGATGGCGCCATCTCTGCCAACCTTTGACAGTTGCCAACCCCATTTTACAGTTACCTAGGTCTATCCATCTTCCACCTGCGTATCCTACAGCTTGGTTATTACAATATCATACACCAATAAAACTTATGTTTTTAGAAAGCTAATGAAATATGTCCCGTATATTTTGTAATAACATTAATTGCGGTCAAGTTATAATTTATTGAGTTAGGAGCATGTCCCGTAGGACTCAAGATGCGAACAAATATCAATGATGGTCGTCCGCCATCTTTCCCCCCCTTTTTTCGACCCGTCCCCCCATTCATAAACTAAAACCGGTCAATTCCTATTCTGGAGACCACGAGAAACACATTCATACCTGTTTTAGGTATTTAGAAGAGATGTCGATGACTTTTCTCAAAACAGGCTGGTTTCCTCCAGTCTATATGAATTATGAATTATATTTAACAACATTTGTATTTGATCAGCATAATTATATTACATTTTATATTTGCACAGATGTATGATTAATATTCACCTCTTCCAAGGACATGTATTAACTAACTGGCATATTTGGAAAACATTTTAAATACTTTTTCTAGTACTAAAATGCCTATTTTTGAGTCTGAGACAAACGAGCACTGTACCTTTTTCTATACTTGTTTTAAAAGAGATATAACGGCATTATGTTTCCTTTAAACCGTCTAGGCACTTTAACTAACTCCTGGTTGGCAAATATTTTAATACGTTCCTAGTCTACCATACATAATAACTGTATAAAGTGCAAAAATTTTTAATGATTAACATTTTCTTTGCATCTGTCATTCTGATACATTTTTATTTAACTTTGCGATTGGTGTGTGTTGATGTACGATTGTCAAATGTCATCATGTAAATAGTGTCAGGTCAAACAAGCATACGGCCCGCCTGATGGTAACCTGTTACCGTAGCCTATGGACACCTGCAACTCCAGAGGTGTAACATGCGCTTTGCCGACCTTTTAAAAACCTGTACACTCCTTTTTTAAGAACCCCATAGTGTAGACCCTCGGGAAAATCTCGGAAGGGAGCTCATTCCACAGCCAGAGCGTCCGCAAGAGGAAATTCCTCTATAAAGTAAAGCCGCCGGGATTAACTGTGATTCGAAATGATTAATTATATATTAGGTATATTTCAATGTATGTACTTCTTTTGTTGTGATTGTTTTTTTTTGACATTTAGATTTTATTCTAGAAACAATCTAGACTAGTACTTTTTATCGAAATTAAACTATCGTGAGACATATTTCAAAATATTTAGATCACTACGGTTTCACTCACTGTCGGGGCTTCTAACCTCCGTGGCGACCTGGCATAGACCGACTGACTGACTGGCTGACTGACATACATATTTGGTATATTGGAACGACCGACATTAAAATTCAAAAATCGACATGACAATCACAAGACCAGTTGACGACCAGTTCACGACAGACAGCGGATGACGAAAGACAGTTCACTCACTAGTCACTACCTATTATTTTAGTCACTACAATTTTTTACCTTTTTGCCTTTTCACCTATTTGACGATCTTTTTGTGAAATTATTAGTATTAAATTTGATTAATATAATAATTCAATATTATTATGGAATAATATTAACATTAATAAATTGTTCTGATATTAGCTTAAGATAATATATGTACATAATTCTTACCATTCATAAGTGCTTGTTGCCAGGCCTACATGGATAAAGTTTATTTGAACTGAACTGAACTGAACTGAACTGAATGAGCGCTGACCTACAAGACGCTTCTATATGACGTTAATTATATTGAATCAACAGTGCAACGTCGAACAGCGCCTGGGACCCGGAGATAAGTAAATGTTTTGCGACTACACAGCTTATAGCAGTGCAGCCAGTCGGAGAAAACACGCTCAACTTAGGGTCTCCCTAGATATATCGACGCGGAATCGGCAAAAGCCGATACGAAAAGGCAAAGATTAGATCAAAGTTATTACACATTATAGTAATGACCGTAGTTTGAATAAAGAAGCCGACAGGCGCTAGTTGTGTAGATTAAGGTATGTTGGGGTTAATACCGGAAGAATTTGGGACTAATTGAGAGACCTCGCAAAACAAAAATTCTCGATCTCAGTACGTGTCAGATTCTTGAAGTATGGTACAAATCGTAAAATTATAACCGTAGTTTAGGCCCGAATTTTGGTAATCTTCAATATTCAACGGTTTCAGTTTTGTATCTGTGTAAAGATGAGACTAAACTAATTAAACTGCAGCAAAATCACAGCTATTATATGTATTTAACACCTCTGCATTCGCCGTTAAGCAAAATCGGATAATTCGATATAAACGCTGTGTTTCCATTACGCCTTAATATTATTACGCTACTCGATTGTTTTAAACACATTTTGAGTTAATTCAATTACCGACTAATTGTTTTGAAGTGTACTGAAGTGTAGACTACTAAAAGCACGTTTAATTTTTAGATTGCTATATTTTATTTAAGTACACTAAAGCGAGCTATTGAATTATTAGTTTTTGACACATATTTTAGACAAAAATTTACAATGTTTACGAAAAAAACATTGTTTTTTTACCCTCGCATATAGATGGATTTGTTTCAGATACCATTCACCAAAAAATTAAAATCATTTAGTGTACAATCCAAAAAAATACCCGGAGCTCGTAGGAAAAACCCAAGAAGTCAAATAACGAAGGGTACTTATACTTACCAATACGCATTACAGAAATCGTAGTAAATCCAGATGAATAATGCGATTTACTTATAATTTGCGCTATACCTGAAACAAACAAATTAACATTATTTAAATATCATCACAATAATGTGTCCCGTGTTCAAATTCTAAAGCTTTTTAGTCGAAGACCGTCCGTGTAACTATCGAGAGCTGTACGGCTACCATCAATTTGGCACTGACGTAAACGCCATCAAGAACGTAATTTACTTTCTATTCATCTCGCTCGTACTCGCATATTAGTGCGAGCGAGATGCATAGAAAGAAAATTACGGTCTCGATGGCGTTTATGTCAGTACCAAACTGATGGTAGCCGTACTGATTGCAATTCCCTTATAACAGTATTCGTACTTCGTAGAACCAAGATCATAATATCTATGGTCTTCTCCCCAACAAGTCTATTGATTCCTCATAATATTGATTCGTTATATGGTAAGTTAAGCGTTCGCGCACGTCTTCATTTAGCAAACTGACTGACTGGCCACAAAATTAAGTAAACAGTCATTAGACACATTTTGTTCTCGCGACTGTAGGTACTCGTTAGTTAAGTGTGAACAAGGCATTATTTAAGTCCCCATAATTTCAGCGTTTTTAACAAAATGTGGTATAGCTGTAAACACTTTAACAGTTTGCGCCTCAAGTCGTTAACTTAGACAAGGCGAGGCAACTTCTCGGTTATTGAGCATTTAATTATGACGCGAGGCAACCTGTCATACTTGTGCTGAATTTACTGGTTTATTGTATATTTATGATTATTGCAGTTCAAGGTACTGCAGGCCAATTCAAAGTTGGATTTTGATATCAAAATGATGTCTATTTAACTTTGGGAACATCACTACATAGTATAAAACAAAGTCGCTTCCTGCTGTTAAAACTACGCAACGGATTTTGATGCGGTTTTTTTTATAGATAGTGATTCAAGAGGAAGGTTTACTTATATGTATAATACATCAGCATTGCACCCGTGCGAAGCCGGGGCGGGTCGCTAGATGAACTATAACCTCAGCAGACTTTAAAATAATACAGATTTTATTTGTTCATTACAAATAAATACAGCTTTTTTTTGACTCATCATCATGTCAGCCTATAGACGTCCACTGCTGGACATAGGCCTCCCCCAAGGCTCGCCACTCCGACCGATCCTGTGCCGCTCGCAACCACCGAATTTCCGCGACCTTCACCAGGTCGTCGCTCCATCTCGTTGGAGGCCTACCGGCAGTTCGTCTTCCGGTACGCGGACGCCACTCCAGAACCTTCCGGCCCCACCGGCCATCAGTTCCGCGAGCAATGTGCTCCGCCCACTGCCACTTAAGGTTTGCAATTCTGCGAGCTATGTCGGTGACCCTAGTTCTACTGCGGATATCATCATTTCTGACTCTATCACTCAGAGAAACCCCGAGCATAGCTCTCTCCATTGCCCTTTGCGTGACCTTGAGCCTTCTTATGAGGCCCATCGTTAGCGCCCACGTCTCAGATCCGTATGTCATCACTGGCAACAGTGGCAACACACACTGGTCAAAGACTTTTGACTTAAGACACTTTGGCAATTTGGACGAAAAGATACTGTGGAGCTTCCCGAACGCTGCCCAACCGAGTCGGATTCGACGAGTGACCTCTTTCTCGAAGTTTTTTACTCTACACTGGTTTATTTTAAAGGATTGCTTGTATTTGTGCACGAAAATAAACATAGATAGTTATATTGACAACCCAGAGTAGAATACCATACCGGAATAACAAGTGAACATAAGCATAATAAGCTTAGAATATATTTAAAAGTGGAATAATTACTGCCTTGGCTAGAGGCCGTGAGTTCAAGTCTCACCCAAGGCAGTAATTTTTCCACTTTTAATATTCTAAGCTTAATAGCATCGTTCGGAGACGTTTCTGCTTGTTAAAAATTAATAAGCATAATAGTTTGATGTGCATGTTTTTCTAGTGTTTCTATTCCTGTGTTAAGAGATCAATGAAATTAAATACCTGTTTTAAACAGGGACCGGCCCGCTATCCCTTATCGGGGTTTTATAAGGGTATTGCATAAGGCTTAACTCACCATACCCTTTGCCAGACGAAACCCTTTGTTTTGGTTTTAAAAACCCTTATATAAAGCTACCACATTTGAGTAATCGGTAGCCCAAATACTCTTACAAAACCCTTATCATCCGCTCACCAACACCTTGCATATTGCTTATAAGGGTTAGCCTTATAAAGGGCTTCCCTTTTAACATATAAGCGTGCTAATTTAAGTCGTCTACCTTGTTCATAAAGCACACATTACTTCGAATCCGAGCGATCGTCGGCGGCAACGGCGGCGTTCTTTGACTAGGCACGTATTTTCTTTCCTTTTCATACACTACCGTAGATATATACTAATCCTGTCTCTTTCACGCAAAGGGAAACCTTTATAAAAAGCGCTTAAAGATAAGGGTAACCCTTATTAAGAGCTAGCCTTATTTTTGGTTAGCTTTTCGGTAAGGGTTAGTCAAAGGTAAGGGTATGAATGGGCTTGCAGTTCAAAAGGGAAAGTCTTTCAATGTGTTAGCCGTGTTTAAGTGTCGCCCATTGAAAGGGTTTTATCGCGGAAAGGGTTGTCCGGTCTTTTAAATACCTACCTGTGTCAATTCTAGTAACAAATGCATTAACTCGCATTAAACACCAATCAGCGTGTAAACATGCCGCAACCACACATCCGTATTGACCTTAAGCATGTTTTTTTCTGTTCTTTATGGCTATACTTTATTCTGTTAGTTAAGTTTAAGGTACTTAATTAAACTCAGGAAGGAATAAACTAAGCCACAATCTCACTCTAAAACGTGAAAGTGTAGTTGAAATTTCAGTAGATTGCTAACTTTTAGCGACTATACAATTTGCGTCTTCCAGCTTAGAATATAAAGTAGCTATTTGAATGAATTATTTTATTAAACAAACAGTTTTTAAGTCTATACTAAGTCACGTTCGTAAACTTATTAGCGAAGAACAAGGATGCAATTAGCTTAAAGCAATTAACAATAAACACTTTCGTTGGAACGAGCGCAATTAATGCGAAAATATTTTCTTCAAGTTACTCACCTAGTTTAGAAATTATAGTTAGTTTAATTTAGGTTAATGAGGTTAAGAGTCCCGGGCAAGCTCGGCCGAATTTCACCTTCCCATACAAACGGAGTTTCGTTCTCATTTTAAAACTACGTTCCAATCCAACTGTAATGAAACTTCGCACATACAATGAATGAGGTATATCTAGTTTTGGTATTAGTTTATATAGCTCTATATAAAGCTAGTATATAAAACAAACGAAATAAAGTTTCATTACAATTGGATTGGAACGTAGTTTAAAAATGAGAGAGAGAAAACAAGTTCTGTATGAAAAACTTAAATTCGCTGTATGCTTTTAACTATTGTATCTGGACCTACATAAACTATAATTACAAACATCATCAAACATCAAACATTTTTTCAGCAAATTAGGTCACAGGGGCACTTTTACATGTCAATTTTTACAAACAATAAAATTAACCCAAAATTACAAAAAAACAATTACATAAATATAAATGTTAAATTTCACAAGAAAAAAAAAACTAAAAAAACTATACAAACAACAGAAGTACTAAAATTGTTTAGAGATGTAAAAGTCTCTAGGTGTCAGAGATAAAATGTATATAATAATAAAAAAGATTATCAAATTATCCAGAGATGTAAAGGGTCTCCAAGACTTGAATTGTTATATAATTAATAAAAAGACAAGATATTAAATCAGACAAACAGACAAGAACCGAATGAAGTGCCTCACGTTAATGCCACTCAAAAGTAAAGTTACATAGGTAAAATGAAGCCCGTGTAAACTTAAACAGACCGGTCTCCACAAACAGACCTAGATATGCCTTATCCTATTGTAAGTACAAAGTTTCAGAGCAATCTAGCTAGTCGTTTTAAATTAGAGCGTAACTACGTTTGTATGGAGAACCGAGCTTGGCCTCTTAAGAACAGTTCATTAGTCGCTCCAGGTTTTATAAACTGAAATAGCTGGGTCAAAATTATTTTCGTTGTCTTGTTTTTTGCCCCCAAATCATTAAAGATCATTTATTCATTTGCAAGAATGTAGTACACAAAACAAGTTCTTACAATATAAAGATGTCCAATACATTCTGCTTAACAAAGCATGCAAAGAAGGCTTAGACTAAACTTAACTAAATGACAAATATTTTTAAGTACCTAAGGAGATAATATTATATTAAAAAAAGACATTATATAAGTCAATTAGTAGAATGTCAAATTTTGAATCACCTCCGACTCACATGGATGTCTGTAGTTAAGAAAGACCTAGAGAATAAGAATATAGACCCAACGACCACCCGGAACAGATACAACTGGAGAAAATTGATTAGGAGAGCCGACCTCAAATAAAAATGGGATAAGGCCTGAGGAAGAAGAAGATATAATAGAAATATTCATACAAGACACCGAAAAGAATTTTCACCCAGCTCACCAAAAGGAAAGGTAATAGGGTAGGTACAGAAAAAGTGGTCAAAGCTGGATTTAAAAACCTGCAAATCAATAATGTGAAGGAGGAAATTCTTCATGCAACTAAAGCATATCACCATAGATTAAGACACCAACCAAATGACCTGGCAGCAAAACTAACAGACAAGGGATATGAAAAAAGGCTAAAAAGAAAAGACATATTCCCATGTCAAAGCTAAATGAGTAGAAGTCCTCGCTGGAGGACTCGCTCTTCATGATATAAAGCATTCAACCAATCTGCTTGTAGTCTGACTGATTGCAGATATTAGTAAAGAAAAAAAAAGCTGGATTTGAACCGGCGTCTTTAGTTTTCATAGCTAAGGCTTTTCTTAGTATAACATCTGTAATTTATACCTTTATGTATAGTTGTATGACTACTTAAAAACACAAATTAAACAAGGTAGACTAGTTACAGTAGTTACCTATTTGTTTTAGTATTTTACACCTTTTGATAAGATAATATTTTTTAATGAACCGTTTGAAACGAATTTTTAATCACAGCATCTTTTTATTCATTCAAGCTTGTGTGCTAAAGCTAAAACTAACATAAAATAATAATTTTATCAGACACATTGATTGATCAGAGAGATTTATTTATTGGCTTTAGCAGACATCAAAGTGGAAATAAATCTTCAGTTCTTTTAGTGTATTTTCACGCACATATTAATAAATCTATCAACTTTGAACGAAAACTGAGGATTACATTTGATTTCATGAATTGGTTTTGATTATAACATTTGAAATAAAACTATGAAATCTGATTATACGGGTCACCCGTTGACCACGAACGCTGTAAAGGGTTCGAAACGTCGGGATGTATTATAAATTCAAACGTGATATAATCCGTTTTCATAGTTTTATTTCATGAGTAACTATCGCGGTAACCGAAGACAATAATTATTATTATTAACATTTGTTTTATTTAACAAAATCAAGAAATAATATCAGTACCCACGTTCTCCCGAATTAAATATCATAAACATTATGAAACCGTACCGTTCCCAGTTATACACCAGTATTATAAAATCCCCAAACCGCCGAGTGTAAAAACGTGTTTGTATAAGTGGGACACTCCATACAATTGGTCGTGACGGAAAGCGTTCATTGCCGGCCTGTGTTGTTGTCGTACACACTGCCGTGTTTGACGCTTTAACATGGATTTGTTGGTCTGATTGTGTGTATTATTCGTATGTTTTCAGTTATAAGGTTAAACTGACTGTGGATAATAATGGAATGGAACAATGGAATCCAAAAATGCCGATGACAGGGTCGAGTGGAGGTCTTTGCCCAGCAGTGGAACACCTAAGTAGGCTAATATATTTTTTTTTTTAAAACCGGCCAACGTGTTGTGAACCCTTCGTGTGCGAGTCTGACTCTGAATTATTTATATTGAATATGGTATATATGTGTTATGTATTCGGCTGCTATACAGCTACTGTGCTACCTGGGATAATCAAGACTTTCGATTCGACCACTTTTCGGCCCAATTTCTTTTGGGCCGAAAAGTGGTGCCGAACAATGGAATGATTCAACAATGAAAATGATCAGAAAAGTGATCTTATTATGAATTCTTAAAACTACGAGATATGATAAAGAAATTGAAAAATGTCGACTCACTAAGAAGACGTCAAATCTATTGAGGGCAAAATTGACTCAAAGTTTTTTTAGACACAACACTCACGGCGGTCGTGACAAGGGTGAAAGAGATAAATATAGGAATACTACGTGGTCAAAAAAGTGTGAATTTTCCCTGTAACAGTGTGTATACTCCGACCTGTGTTGGCCATTCAGTTAGCCCAATACGTTTTAGGTGGAAGGTGGAAATTATATTCCGTCCTCACTCGGAAATATGCCGTTTATTTCAATTGCTATGTTTTTCTTTTGTGACGAGTTTGAGTCATACGTATGTTTCATATTTGCAAGATTAAGTGGAACAGACGGTACAGGCAAACACAGAACCGAGTTTTTTACTATTTTTTTTTGTGTTCCAAAGACGCCTAGCCTGGCCGGCTAAAGTATCATTCACAAAACCCAGAAGAGAAGGTATAGCCAGTTCGAGATGGGAGGTACGCAGCTCACATCCTCAGCGAGGAGTATTGAAGAAGAATTTACTATTGAGATGTCCAAGAGCAGAAGGCTCAAACACGATGGAAAATAGGCCACAAAGGATCCGGAATTACCTACGCCGACGGATGAAAATTGAGCCAATTAAGCTGCCGGCGATAAAAGAGGACCCGATCATATTCATAATTCCCTACTTACTTATAGAGCCACGAACAGATTTCAATGACCTATTGGTCTCCCGGGCGAAAATTCGTGAAATGGTTAATGCGTAATGAATTCTAGTGGACGTCAGCTGCCACCGTTAGTGGGTTGAGGAGCAGACACCGAAACTGGCGATGATTAACGATATATGCTCCTGGCTTGCGGTCCATTAACACAGGTTTCTCAAGGAACTAGTACCTGTCATAGATAAATAAAAACCGTTTATTTACAGATTTTGCGTACAACTAAATACATATATTCTTCTGCCAAACCACAGAGTGGTTTGTTGGCAGACGGCGAGGCTCCTATATGCCTTTTTTGTGTTGTAGTCCTACAGTCTCATACAAAAACACTGACGTCACTAATGTTAGCCATTCCCATGCTTACGTCGAGTATGCCGACATTGCCGGCGACCGGTGACCGCCGTGCCTGGCACCGCAGCGGACGCAATCTTTGACCGACGTGAGAGAAACGAGAAGCTAATACATTCATTGTAAGCGATTTAGATACAAACAATACTAATCTATACTGAATAACCTTACGTTTGTTGAAGTTCCAAATTTGTAAGTTTTTTGGGACATTTTAAATGTTTTATTAATCGCCAAAACGCACAACAGTTTATCTATACTTATAATATTGTGTTTCTAATTGATTATGCAACAGTAAAATCTTTAACTTTGAAATACCCGTATACATGACGCTTAACTTCAAACTTCGACCCTCTCAGCAAATATCTATGAAATAAAATGAAATGAAATGAAAACATTTATTTCGGATACAAATAATCCATATTATGTTAGTAGTAACTTATATTAGGTGTGTTAGTAGAAAGTATAATTATAATTACAATTGATCTATACCCTATTACCTTTTCTTAACACCAAAATCGCATAATATGACAGATGGATTTACCCGTTTGAAATTAAGCGACTCATGTTTAATCGACGAACGCGGTGCCGGTGCCAGGCACGGCGGCGCGCGGCGGCGGACGCAATATTTGACCGCCGTATGAGAAGATTGAGAAGCTAATTCATTGTAATCATTGTTACGATACTTATATGTAATTGTAGTGCAGATACTCATAATAAAGTAGTCATAATCAGAACCCCTAGTGAAATAAAACTATGAAAACGGATTATATCGCGTATATTGAATTTATAATACATCCCGACGTTTCGAACCCTTTACAGCGTTCGTGGTCAACAGGTCACCCGTTCGAAACGTTTTATTTCATGAGTAACTATCGCGGTAACCGAAGACAATATTCAGAACCCCTAGTGTTCATTCAACAGCGTGACAAGCGTTAGCGTTTGCGTTATGTCTATTTTTGTATGGGATT
Organism: Cydia strobilella; assembly: GCF_947568885.1. Lineage (NCBI taxonomy): Eukaryota > Metazoa > Arthropoda > Insecta > Lepidoptera > Tortricidae > Cydia > Cydia strobilella. The sequence continues at coordinate 15,936,550 of NC_086051.1, read as the reverse complement.
TTGAACAGCGCGCCAAGCGGGACGTTTTAGAAACTCAGAATCCCATACAAAATGAGACTTAAAGCAAACGTGTACGTCACGTCACGCTATCGAATGTTTACACTAGGGGTACAGTAAATCTCAACTCGTATAGAAAAAAAATACTCAGTGCGAACCTTTGTGCGATAAAGGTTAAATAAATAAATCAATCAAAGAACAAACAAACAAAAATACCGAAAAATTCCTTATTGAGGAAGTATATACATGTACTTATAGGTACCTGTGGTGCTGTGGTAGGAATATAAATAATTCTTCGAAAAAACTTCGCGTTTACAATGTCTTAAGTTTGAAATGTAATAATTATCAAGGTAATGTAAAATATACAGGTTGATCAATCCAAATGGGTCAGTAGGGAGAAGTCAGAAACTGAGAGATAGCGACATCTGTTGTTAGGAACCATGGCTTCGATTTTAGATTCTATCTACTGTTCACCATGAATCATTAATCAAAGATTTACCACAATTATGAATAAGGAGTATAAATTCCCGATAAAAAAGCTTGAAACCCCTAAAATATGGATGGTATAGAAAGGATCGCAATCTCTTATGGCAGAATTGTTGTAAAAGTGACCGCGTTAAGCTTTAAATAATAGTTCCTAATCTCTCCGGTGGCGCTAGTTAGGCTCTGGGACATGAGTATAACATGAACCATATAAGGCAACAAATAACCCGACCAAATTACGTAGGTTGTTTTTGGTAGTATTTCGGTGTATGGTGGCGCCGCCTAATTACTGTTTTTTGATGGACACTTTTCATACATAGAGATTTGGCTCCTTTATATAGTCTCCATGCCCTAAAACTTCTATGCATTTGACATTTTGAAAGACCTCCATCTATACTAGCGCCCCTAGCGGCGAAATTAAACGCTGTAGCCCTTATTGTGTTGTGTGTTTTAAATAGCGACACAAAGAAAACTAAGTAAAAGATACTCGTTATACGACCCATTAAATCGTAAGAGGTTGCAGGATCGTGACCGCGAGGCAGGGGTCGGCAACCGGCAACCCAATAACCTACTGAATGTGAAACTTTATAACACGTGAATATTCTATGAAGACAGATGGTGACTATTAGCTTACAAATTAGGTGTAAAAACAACAAACTTTTGCATGACGATCAATAAAAACAGAAAAAAAAAAAAAAAAATTTGATTGCTTTGATTTTGTTAAGAACTAAGTATGTGTGTTTAAAAGACAATCGTAACGAATACAAAATAGGGCACGATTTACCGTCCGCATGATATAAACAAATAACTGAAGATTTACCTTGATATTGCATTAAAAAAAAACCCTGAAAATACTAAAACTCAATGTTATAATTGCTGAAACAAAAATGAACTGATATGTAAGGGCATTTATTTGTGTGATGAACACAGATTTATTCCTGAGTCATGGATGTTTTCTATGTATTTAAGTATTATATATATCGTTGTCTGAGTACCCACAACACAAGCATTCTTGGGACTTAAGTGAAATTGCACATATTGCTGAACTCGTAATAAACACCCACGGTTTCTATATATTTGCTAAACCACTTTTTTTTACAAGCATTCGTATAATTTGTCTAAATAAACTGTTTCTTTTACTTATATCCGACTCAAAGTGTCTTTAACCTTTCATGTGTGTGTGGTCAAACTTGGTTGTACTGTATTGTATACTACAGAAAAAATCGTACTCAGAATAAATGCAAAAAGATGACTAGAAAATCGGTCAAGAGCTTATCATAGACAAACTAGAGGTTACAATCTACAATACCTATTTCTCTAAATAAATATTTCACAATCACCTTTCTATTACCTAAGATCACGTGTACCCAGGTAACGGCTGAATGGCCTGACCTTGCCATTTAGTTAAATTAATCAAGGCAATTCCCAAAACGTGACAAGCGCAAATTGGTTAGGTGACTGACGGCCATTTTGAAATTTTTGTTGACTAGTTGTGATACAATTATGTGTTTCTTATATTTGTATATTGTTCCTGTCACAAATTGTTAAATGAGATCATATTCCTTTATATTAAACTGAACCCGCTACTTTAATCCGTTATAATATAAACTCCATTTTCACCTACTCGGAGCTTGGAAAAAAATAATAGAGGAACTCTTTAAAATTTGAAAATCGTCCAATAATAGTTCTACTAATTTTCACAGAAGCGAAGTGAACTGTATGTGAACCAAGAGTCTGCGTAACAGTCAACCAAATGTTACATCTACAAATAAATCACTCTGCGAACCGACGTTCGGCAAATCGTTGTCTGCGAATCGATAATCTGCTAAAAACTATTCGGAGAATCATTAGGTACCCCTATGGTTAATAATGTTAATATACGTCAAATTATGTAAAAATATTTTCCATAATGTCAATATCCAGAGAGGAAAATGAGGACTACGTTTGTATGCAGAAACGGCCGTCCCCTTTCCTCTTAATGGTTTAGCCAGTGTGCTGCCTTGCTTTTAGCATCTATATAAAGTAAGTGTATCATATAATTTAATAAAACTATTAATTCCGAAAAATACTTTTAATACGCAAATAAAAACTGTTATAAAAATATCCAGTCGTCTGAAAAATGTACAGAAAATATTAGAATGACGACTCGTTTTCAAATCGTTTCAGAATAATGTATAATATTTTAGAAAAAAATCAAATTAAAGGTTGTCGATGCCTGCCAAAGTTTCTCCTCTGGCTCCACAGCCTCGCGTGTCAGGGGTCGACAAGGAATGGCACGTAACTGTGATTTAATTCAAGCAATCATGATTATTTGTTTCTCCGCTGACACGATCAGCAATCATGGAGATTGTAATTGAAGTCAAATAAAAAACCGGCCGAGTGCGAGTCTTTTTTGCGAGAGTTTTTTTTCTCTAGCCTATTTAAGTGTCCCACTGCTGGGCAAAGGCCTCTCCCCTTGATTTCCACGATTCCCGATTTGGTGTTTCCTCCGGCCAGTTGTTCAGGAAGCTGTCCAGGTCATCCTGGCATATGTATCCCACTTAAATATGTATTTTATTCTGTTTCTAGTATTTGTTGTTATAGCGGCAACAGAAATACATCTGCGAACAATCCAACTGTTCTGATTTAAATCGTTTCGTTTCGTTGCCGGGCGTCAGACCGTCAACATCTGAGGACGCCTCGTAGCAAAGATAGATATAACTCCGTAATAGATGGATACAGTCTAAGGAAAAAACGTGCCTCGAAAATCACGAAAATTTGATTCTCGATCAGAGGGCGCCACTAGTTTTGGCCTACTCTCGTATAGAGGGCGCTGACGGTTTCGTTTGTTATTTATAATTTTAACGCACTTCAGTGAAAGAACATGGGTCAAAATCATATAAAAATAATTAAAACAAATAAAAAAAATCATTTATCCATATTTCATTACATTTTAACGTATTTTTATAAATCTTCATTTTTAGTTTTATATTATGTCGATAGATGGCAGTGAATTTACAGCGGTTACAAAATTTATTATGAGTACTATGACAGTACCGCTCTATCTTATTATATCCTCTTTGCTCGTAGAGGCGAAACACGTATCGAGTATTGTTATTTTGGTGGTAGTTTGTTATATTAATTTGCGTATTTATCTTTGCGGTGGGAGGGTGGGAACATTAATTGCATGTAAAAAATACGCAAGTAAGTATAACGGGTTAGCACTGATTGACTAGCACTTTATCTTTTCGCGGATCAGCAAAGTAATATGTGACGTTTTCAACCAAAAGGTACCACATTGTCGCTTGTCGATAAGGTTGATTTCTAATTGAAGCTATATGGAAATAGCGCCTCACTGACAAGCGACAATAAGTACCCTTTTGGTTGAAAATGGCACATATTTTGGTAATAATTAATATGTATTTCCGCAAAGTAACGCCTCATTCTATTCATTAAGGGTCCTAGTGTACAACTGTAAATAAAATTACCTATCCCATAAGTGCTAGAGCTAAAACTCTGTAAAACGCAATTTTCTACCGTATCGTCGGGCAATACAGTCCAAATTCAAACTGTTCCATCGGCTGTTAAGGCTGTTCCATCGGTTTGCCGCTGTCTTTGTCACATTTCGCAAGAAAGAACGGGAAAGAACATACGCGCCAAGTGTCAATTTTGATCGAATTTTGTCGATTTTTATTTATTTTAAAAACGTTACCTTACAATATCGAAATTCTAAAGCTATGAAATTACTATTTGTGTTAAGATTGTTTTTTCTTCTTTTTTTGTTTATAGTATCACATAATATATAACCGAGTAAAGTAGGATTAAAAGTCCGAGTTAGAGGTTACTTTGGGAATTAATTGTATCGAGCGAAGTGTCATAATTCGTGTATCGGAAGCTATGTTGTTAAAAATAATATAGTCAAGAACTACATATATTTTTTCCACGTCTACGAATATCAACGCCACTTAGAAAAACATGATCATATAAGGAGATTTTTCGCCTTCTGGCTCAGGGAACCGCCTTAAGGCTGTTACACACAGTGGGGCTTCAAGTGTAAAATTATCTTCGCATGCAGGGAATAGTAAGCAGACCACGTTTTTAATCAATTTCTAACCGGCTGTCTGACAGCTTACTTATATGATTAATAGCCAGTTTCTTGATTTAGAATTTAGATAAATTATGTGCCCATTTTTACGCCGATCGGATTTCCAGAGGTTTCACGTGAGTTGCTAATCCGTCATAGCAAAGAGGATATAATAGGATAGAGCGGTAATGTCATAGTAAATTTTGTAACCACAGTAAATTCACTGCCATCTATCGACACAGTTAAATACTAAAATAAAAATGAAGATTTATAAAAATACGATAAAATGTATTTAAATATGGATAAATAATTTTTTATTTGCATTAATTATTTTTATATGATTTTGTCCCATGTTCTTTCACTGATATGCGTTAAAATTGTTAAATAACAAACGAAACCGTCAACGCCCTCTATACGAGAGTAGGCCAAAGGTAGTGGCGCCATCTGATCGAGAATCAAATTTTCGTGATTTTTCGAGGCACGTTTTTCCTGAGACTGTATCCATCTATTACGGAGTTATATCTATCTTTAGTCATAGTGTTGAGAACTAACTATTTTTGCCGATTTAGCATTCGGGTAGACCCGTAGGTATAAGGCCTATTGATTACGATATCGGCCTGTCAGTTGTTCGGAACTGGCAATTTTTTGTTCTAACTGACAGGCTGATATCGTCCGGCGGACTGATTATCAGTGGGCCCCTTAAAATGTATAACATTTTTTTTGTTAAATATGTATAAATGTATATTTTTTTTCTAAAATAGCCCTGATTTGTCTACAAAACGAATCTGTAAATAGTGTAAATGTATCTAACTAAAGTGCGATTCAGCGAGAAAATGCTGCCAGTATCTTTGGCACTATGGCCTCTTTAGATATAGATTTTGTAGTTTTTAATTAGTTTGGACTGTACCTATTTACATTTTATTCTGTTAAGTGTAAAAATATTAAAGAAATAAATTCACTCGTGAGTTTTCCAAGAGCGAGTGAGCAGGTGGACAGACAGAAGAGTGATCCTATAAAGGTTACGTTTTTTTTTTGAGGTACGGAACCCTAAAAACTAATTCAACTGAAACATAATTACATAACTGACTACCAAAATACAGACGTTTAGAAATAAACTACTAATTTACATAACCTTTAATTCTAAGCATTATGGTATCGTTTCTGCTTAATATAAAATTCTTTTCGCTTAATATAAAATCAAACGTTTCTGCTTAATATAAAATTAATTTACCAAAATACAAAGTCAACAAAGCGCTACCCTATTGACCGACTTTACAAAACTGTCAATGTAGTAAATAATAGCTGACAATGCCGTAATAAAAACAAACAATACCTACATAAAACAGACATAACTATACTATGTAAACAATGTCATAAACACATCAGACAACAATGAATACCTTTAATACTAATTAATTATTGCTATAGACTTCATACTAAAATTCCATGGAAGAAACCTAACATGCCTAGAATTTTTAAATTACCATTTAATACAATGGAATCCTGACTATTTCCCGATAAGTATAGGGATACCTAAGAAAAAAAAAATCTTCAACCTTACATAGCAGGATTTTAGGTTAAAATTACAATAAGCTTCAAAAGACTGAAATCAGAATCGTAAATATTAGCAGAAGAATCCGATAAGCTCAGTAAAAAAAAAACATATGTAAAGGAATAAACCACTTCTATTTTGAAACTTATGCAGCAGTTTTTTAAGTTTAAATTTGCATAGACACCCTAATTGACTACCATAAATTATGTACTGATAATGGTATAACAATGTCCAAAACTTAATTCGCTTATGCGTGCGTGAAGGTCAACGACCTTTGGCTTTGATTAAATCGCGGTATTGTGCTGGCCGAAAGCAGGTTTTCATGTTGTGGGATCAGATATTAGAATAGATGTAGTCCTAGAACTCTTAAAAGCATTTAAAAAATGGAGAGCGTAGTTGAAAATGCTTAACCTGTTTGTGGTTGGTATAGCTACTGGTAACACTATGCTAGTCTTGAATCAATTAACATAATAAAGAAACCTTCAGGCCTAGCCAAAAAGACAATTATTGATAGAAAACGCTAATCGAAACTTAAGTAATAATGTATGGAAATAGTCACGTTACTTTTCGTAGCATCTGTCTTCCGTTACCTTTTTTGCTTTCGTTACGCGTTTTTTCGATGTACGAATGTCATCTTGACTAGGCCCCCTGCGAAGAAATTTAAAGATGTGTGTGATCCGCGGACGGTGGGCGTGAGGACTAAAGAGTCAAAAATTCAAGATCCTTTTGTGAGAGAAGGCATAGCCCAGTCTAGCAGTTGTACATATTTAAATATAGGTTGGTGATGATAATGCAGTCTTGTATCAGTGTATGTATAACAAAGACACTGTCCTTACTCGTAAGGGGTTATCCAATAATTACATTACACGTTTAGAAGGGGGGGAGGGGGTGTCAAGAAAATGTGACATGTTGTGACAAGGGGGAGGGGGGAGTCACAAACTTTCTGACGTCACTAACTTATTTTAATTATTTTATTCGCTGTACAGTTTTTGAAACGATAATCGTTTTTATTCGTTTAATTTACTTTCCTAATCAGTTTTGGGTTATAAAACTACTAATTGCTTTTGTCAAAAATATTTTGATAAAATATTAACAATACTTAATTCGATTTGCCGATTTCGTTGAAAAAATGTGACGTCACACCAGGGGCGAGGGGTTTGCCAAATGTGACCAAGTGTGACAAGGAGGGGGAGGAGTAAAAAAAACCTAGAAATTCGTGTGACGTAATTAATGGATGAACCCTAATTACATGAGTAAACAAATTCTGATTTCGTTTTAAGTTACTTACGAGTTACGTAACTTCATTTATTATGTGGTGTGTCGTGTGTCACCAGCAATCTAATATCCCAATGTGCGTAGCGTAAAACACCCATAAGGTTATGGCTAAGATAATACTTAATAAGCCTGACATGTATATGCCCGCATGGCCACAGCCTTACTGTTATCGACATCGCATACCTCTACGGGCAAGGCTACGATTATCTATGACACAAATGCATACGCAGTTCATACAACTTCACATGCATGTCATTGACTTATCAGTATATACTAGCATTTGAGTGACGTTAAACATGCGTTTGGGTTATATGCAAAGTTGGCATAAGTGTTCTTAAATTTACCTATTTCCATATTTATCTACACAACAGGCTCATTAAAAAAACATCATTAAATACACAAAATGGAAGTTTAGTAGGTAAGTACTTAATTAAAATTATTAAAGAAAGAGACAAGTGGTATTTTGAACTTCAAATCGATAGCGTGAGTAGTTCTAGGCTCTAGAGATATTATCATGAATCTAGTATAACTGGATCTGTCGTGAGGGGTGGGGGGAATTGACCGAACGGGATAGTCTTATGTATCTTTCAGTAGGAGTAGGAGAGAAAGCGCTGTAATTGTTTGTCCTTGTCACAGTCTCACATTTTTTGTTATTTCCCACCGTAAATTTAGTATAGTTTATGGTGGGCTACAATCATATTGTCGCATTGCGTATGTTCTGTCCCTCACGGGCGCATCTATGTAATGCTAGGTCTATGGATATTATCATAGAGTAACTTATACTAGAGCGGTACTGTCATAGTAAATTTTGTAACCACAGTAATTTCACTGCCATCTATCGACACACTTTAAAACTAAAAATAAAGATTTATAAAAATACGATGTAAAATGTATCTAAATTTGGATAAATGATTTTTTTTATTTGCATTAATTATTTTTATGATTTTGACCCATGTTTTTTCACTGATAAGCGTAAAAATTGTTAAATAACAAACGAAACCGTCAACGCCATCTATACGACAGTAGGCCAAAGCTAGTAGCGCCCTCTGATCGCGAGTCAAATTTTCTTGATTTTCGAGGCACGTTTTTTCCTTAGACTGTACTGCATCCATCTATTACGGAGTTATATCTATCTTTGATATTATGCTATGTGACATGTGACAGACAAACAAACAGATGGATAGAGTTGCACCACAAGGGTTCCTTTTTACCTTTTGGTACGGAACCCTAAAAATATTTCCGAAAAATGTGTGCGGTATCTTCCAAACTTATTTTTATTCTTAGCGTTAAAATTATTAAGGAACTCTATCCCTACAAATATTTTAAACGCGAAAATAATTTTGTATGTCCGTACCTCTTCACGCTCAAACCGCTGAACCGATTTAGATGAAATTTGGTATAGAGGAAGTTTGAAGCCCGGGCACAGATTATAATTATAATGCCCGGGGAACGACATAGGATACCTAGTTTTCAACTTTTCACCCACGCTGACGTTGTCAAAGAAAAAAAAATCGGCCAAGTGCGAGTCGGACTCGCCCACCGAGGGTTCCGTACTTTTTAGTATTTGATGTTATAGCGGCAACAGAAATACAACTCCCAGGTAGCAAAATGACGTAAAATGACGTCAGCGACGTCATAATGACGGCATTATTACGTCATTATGACGTCGCTGACGTCATTTGACGTCATTTTGCTACCTGGGCTGTCTATCACGGTTCACGAGATACAGACTGCTGACAGACAGACGGACAGCGGAGTCTTAGTAATAGGGTCCCGTTTTTACCCTTTGGGTACGGAACCCTACCCAAAAATGTAGTTGTTTTTTATCTGCCTTTTTGAAGTAAAACTTCTTTAGGCGCGACTAGAGGGTAACTCAGATTCTTTTCTAACGGAAGTAACGCTCAGTAGTGACACACGCACAATAGGACACACGTCAAAGTACCAACATAGCGATAAACGTCATCGTCAAAGAAGTTTTACTTCAATCGCGCGTAAAGATTACACGCACACACTTTTTTCTTTTTTTTATGTAATAGGAAGCAAACGAGCAGACGAGCCGCCTGATGGGAAGCAGGCATCGCCGCCCATGGACATAAGCAACATCAGAGGAGCCACTTATGCGTTGCCCACCTATGAGAACGATAAATACCTGCTTCTTGAAGAACCCCATGTCATAGCGCAAGGGAAACACTTTACCACAATCGCGTTATCGGACTAGATGACTTTTTTTTTCTTTTTTTTTTCACCTACACTAGATGACTCGCACAACATAGATCACAATGACCGACCAAGTTGACATTAAGCTTGTAACAATCTTGTATAACGGTAGCGAAATGTCAAGTCGTGACTCCAATCCGAGTGCCATTAGATTCTGATTTGATTTCGATTTGCTACAGAACGTTTGACATGTCGCAAAAACGTATGCTGATAGGATGGCACGACTTCTCAGCTGCAATTTGTAAAATGGGGTAACTTCGATTTGATTGGTTGTCAGCATGTCCAAGTTTTTGGTAGTTTTCTTTTCTTTTCTCTTTCATTTTAATTGTAGTACCTAATTACAGTACACATACGCATGGTCTGGAACACTTGGTATACTTGTATGTAAACATACCTTTTAGTTAAGTCCGTTTATTTTAAGTATGTTTTAGTGAGAGCGTTTAAGGAAGTAAGTGTCATCTAAACAGGGACCGGACAACCCTTTCCGCGATAAAACCCTTTCAATGGGCGACACTTAAACACGGCTAACACATTGAAAGACTTTCCCTATTGAACTGCAAGCCCATTCATACCCTTACCTTTGACTAACCCTTACCGAAGAGCTAACCAAAAATAAGGCTAGCTCTTAATAAGGGTTACCCTTATCTTTAAGCGCTTTTTATAAAGGTTTCCCTTTGCGTGAAAGAGACAGGATTAGTATATATCTACGGTAGTGTATGAAAAGGAAAGAAAATACGTGTCTAGTCAAAGAACGCCGCCGTCGCCGCCGACGATCGCTCGGATTCGAAGTAATGTGTGCTTTATGAACAAGGTAGACGACTTAAATTAGCACGTTTATATGCTAGAAGGGAAGCCCTTTATAAGGCTAACCCTTATAAGCAATAAGCAAGGTGTTGGTGAGCGGATGATAAGGGTTTTGTAAGGGTATTTGGGCTACCGATTACTCAAATGTGGTAGCTTTATATAAGGGTTTTTAAAACCAAAACAAAGGGTTTCGTCTGGCAAAGGGTATGGTGAGTTAAGCCTTATGCAATACCCTTATAAAACCCCGATAAGGGATAGCGGGCCGGTCCCTGCATCTAAATCATATATGTACCTACCAATGTAACCTATTATCCTGTCGCATACCTCTGTTGTTTTTTCAATAAATAAAATAAATAAACTTCGGAAGTGGGATAGTTTTAAGAATTGCTTATATATTAAATCTCTTATATATGAAGTGTCTCACGGAAGTTTTGTTATTAAACTTGCTTATAGAGTTAGACCAAGATAAATTTGCAACGATTTTGATAGCACACGGCCACACGCAGTGCAAGTGGTATATGCACGTCATAATTTCATAGAAATTTGACGTTTAAAATAACACTTACACTGAGTGTGCTATCAAAATCGTGGCAGACTTAACGCAATGATTTATGGCTTACTGTTGCTACAATATTAGTGCTTCTATAGTTTAGTAGATGCAAGGATAGATATAACTACGTAATAGATGGATACAGTCTAAGGAAAAAACGTGCCTCGATAATCAAGAAAATTTGATTCTCGTTCAGAGGGCGCTACTAGCTTTGGCCTACTGTCGTATAGATGGCGTTGACGGTTTCGTTTGTTATTAAACAATTTTAACGCATATCAGTGAAAGAACATGGGTCAAAATCATAAAAATAAATAATGCAAATAAAAAAAATCATTTATCCATATTTAAATACATTTTATCATATTTTTATAAATATTTATTTTTAGTTTTAAAGTGTGTCGACAGATGGCAGTGAATTTACTGGGCAGGGATCGGACAACCCTTTCCGCGATAAAACCCTTTCAATGGGCGACACTTAAACACGGCTAACACATTGAAAGACTTTCCCTTTTGAACTGCAAGCCCATTCATACCCTTTGACTAACCCTTACTGAAAAGCTAACCAAAAATAAGGCTAGCTCTTAATAAGGGTTACCCTTATCTTTAAGCGCTTTTTATAAAGGTTTCCCTTTGCGTGAAAGAGACAGGATTAGTATATATCTACGGTAGTGTATGAAAAGGAAAGAAAATACGTGCCTAGTCAAAGAACGCCGCCGTCGCCGCCGACGATCGCTCGGATTCGAAGTAATGTGTGCTTTATGAACAAGGTAGACGACTTAAATTAGCACGCTTTATGCTAAAAGGGAAGCCCTTTATAAGGCTAACCCTTATAAGCAATATGCAAGGTGTTGATGAGCGGATGATAAGGGTTTTGTAAGGGTATTTGTATTTGGGCTACCGATTACTCAAATGTGGTAGCTTTATATAAGGGTTTTTAAAAGCAAAACAAAGGGTTTCGTCTGGCAAAGGGTATGGTGAGTTAAGCCTTATGCAATACCCTTATAAAACCCCGATAAGGGATAGCGGGCCGGTCCCTGTTACTGGGGTTACAAAATTTACTATGACAGTACCGCTCTAGTATAAGTTACTCTATGGTAGATGTTAGCAATTTTCAAAACTATACTACAACGCTTTTCTTGCAATTTTTTATTGTTTCTTATTATTATTTTTTTCTCTTTGTAAGTTAATAATAGCTTGTATGTATTACGCAGTGTCTTACGTAAGCGAACAACTCGCGAACGCGATACACAGGACTTCTATAGGTATAGGTGTCAAAGGATTGATTTACCCCACGCCGCATCGCGTTCGTGTGTTGTTCGCCTACGTTACGTAGTACGGCTGCGTAAACAAGATGCGTAGTATTGTGGTGATTGGAGCTGCAGTAGCGCAAGTGTTATTAAAGTATGAAGTGCTTGGTTATAAAGATATTTTCCATTTTCGAAAATTACACCGTCTTTTAAGTTACCCCACATCACCTTACTTTATTTATGTATTTATTATTCTAATACATTATATATAGTGTAAGCGCTGGTGGCCTAGCGGTAAGAGCGTGCGACTTTCAAACCCCGGCTCGTTCCAATGAGTTTTGTTTTTAGGAACTTATTTATGTACGAAACATCATTTGATATTCACATCGTTAGGAAACCGGACTAATCTAATCCTAACAAGGCCTAGTTCCCCCTCTGGGTTGGAAGGTCAGATGACAGTCGCTTTCGTAAAAACTAGTGCCTACGTCAATTCTTAGGATTAGTTGTCAAGCGGACCCCAGGCTCCCATTGAGCCGTGGCAAAATGCCGGGATAACGCGAGGAAGATGATGATGACATTATAGTGTATATATATAAATAAAATGTATTGTACATATTTACATAAGCAATGGTTTTAAACATTAACATTAAAACATGTCGCACGAGTGACTAAAACAAGTGAGTCTAAACCGTGAAATGATTTAATGTTAGTATGTCTCACAACAGTTTAAATTCGATTAAGCAATGATTTATTTAATCAACTACTAAACCTAAGCAAACAAGTGTTACTAATGGTCATAGGCGGCTGCGCACGCGTCGCGTGCCCACACGCGGATATCCCTCTTGCACAACTGATTTTCACCGAGGGAAAAAACGAGACGCGTTAAATTACGTATTTACTGGTAACGTTAACGTATCCATTGGGAATTTAACGGCTTCTAGTCATAGGCGTTTAATCTTTTTATCGGATTAAAGCAGTATTCTAGCTGGCTTAAAATCTGATAAAGTTATGATAATGATATGATACCAGCAGGAGTCGTAGCACGGTACGCTTATCACCATGCCTGTCACGTTCTAACAAGTATGTGAGTGCGAAGGTGACGGACTTAGTGATAGGGGAAACCATGCTGCGCGGGCTTGGACTCGTGCGAAATCACTGCGAAATGCACTGCGGGTCGTATCATAACATAACAATAGCAAAATTTTAATAATTTGTAAAAAGAATATTGCTCCTGCTAAAAAGGGTAACAGGAAGTAAGAAGGTAACGGGAATGACTTGCTAAGACCTAAGACCAAATACTAGTTTATGGTCTCATTTCTTAACTGGGCTGTGACCCATTTGACCTGTACCAGGCACCCTAAATCTAGTTGCCCAGTTCCTATTAGTCGCCCGCGCTAGCCAACCAGTGCATCGAGAACTCGAGAGTAAATATTTGTTTCCATAGTTCCATACTTTACTCAATAAGTCGTTAGATGGCGCTAAACCGAACGCGGCGAATCCTACATCGCGCTAACGACATTTTTATTGCGTTTGTATAATTGTATATAATAAGTGTTTCTGCTTACACATACAATATATAAAATTGTGTACTTGCGGTTGATGTAGTTAATCGATTGCCAACTCAGCCCAAACTCCAAAAAAATGGGTTTATTTGTGACTTGGTAAGTCTATTTAGAAGTACAAACTTACAGTCTTTATGGAAACCTGAGACCTTTCTAGAAAAGAACCTCTTGCACAGTAGGCGTAAGTAGACAACACACACATGCATGAAACCTTCATAGATACAATTTGAAATTTGGAATTCTTATTATCAGACATTTTTATTAATGGGGTTGGCCGGTCGAAGTATTTTACAGATGGCGCCACCTTAGCTTGCCCTGTCAATGCCTACAATTGTGCCTAATTGTTGTTTATTTTTTAGCCCGTAAGCCAAATCTCATAGAACACAACTAGGGACAGGGTTAATCTATGATGGCGCCATCTATGCCAACCCCATTAATTTCTTACATTCATCATTCGTTCCATTCACCCATTCACCTCTTCATAAAATACGATGCTCGGTAAGCGGTTGGAATTACAACTGACCGGAAGCTACGTCTCGACGTGTTTGCCACAATAACTCACTTCCTGTCTACACTACGTACTAGTGCAATCAATTTTGAACTTTAAACTTTAAGAAATAAGATTCAATTAGAAAACTGCGTTAACATCATCACACTTACATTTGTCTACACCTCAGTCTCTAGTCTGGAGCAATTAAAATTGAACCTTAGGCAGTAAAAAATAAGGATTAATATAAAGAGGATAGTGTTTCAAATTTTACCATTGACACAATTGAATCTGAACTTATGTAACCCCACGTCTTCATTCAAACCAGGATGCCGATTCGAACAGTTCGAACTTAAAAATCGATGTCAATAGGTAATATTACGCAAAACTGCGTAGCGGGCGCCACTAGCACGAAGGGCCTACCGTGAAACACGAAATTCAAAATTTCGTTATCTGCCTCTCTATCATATCCGAGCGATAGAGTGGCAGATAACGAAATTTCGATTTTCGGGTTTCGCGGCAGGCCCTCTGTAAACAAACCGTATTGATCCATCAATGTCATGGCTCCTGTACAAGTGTACACTATGGCCCAGCGTAGGCCAGTCTAAGGGACGCAGCTATGCGGTGGAATGAGATAGCAATATCAATCGCTCCCTCTAACGCATAATTATTCGGAACAAATTATCTGTGGGGCCCTATTACTAAGACTCCACTGTCCGTCTGTCTGCCTGTTACCAATAAGGCTGTATCTCATGATACAGCCTGGTGGCCGTATTAACGCATTTTATTTTTATTAGAACTAGATCATGGCTTTTTTTTCGGCGTTGAAAGCCTATTGTTATTTTATTAAAATAATTAAAAAAAAAAAAAAAAAAAAAAAAAATCTAGGCATATTTTCGAACATTTGTCACAGAATAAGAAACTCCTATACCCGGAAATCTTTAAGAAAATTGCGTTTGCACGAGACAACGGTAAAATTTAATGGAATGCACCACTGATATTTGTTATCTTTATCTACACGTTCTCATAAGACATAAGAGAGTATCAACAATATCAACGACACGATTCTAAGAAGCCTTCAAACTGCAAAAACACCCAAACATGCTCCGTCTCCCTCGCACTGCGCACACGCACCTCTCTAGCGTACGGTCACCACAACCAGTTTGCAAACCTTGAACCTATAATAACCGCTATACGATCATAAGTGACTTTAAATTGCTCGATACTTACGCTTTTTAGGGTTCCGTACCCAAAGGGTAAAAACGGGACCCTATTACTAAGACTCCGCTGTCCGTCTGTCTGTCACCAGGCTGTATCTCATGAACCGTGATAGCTAGACAGTTGAAATTTTCACAGATGATGTATTTCTGTTGCCGCTATAACAACAAATACTAAAAGTGCGAGTCGGACTCGCGCACGAAGGGTTCCGTTCCGTACCATTACGCAAAAAATGGCAAAAAAATCACGTTTGTTGTCCCCAAGGAGCCCCACTAAAATATTTATTTTATTCTGTTTTTAGTATTTTGTTGTTATAGTGGCAACAGAAATACATCAGACAGACAGACAGATAGACAGACAGACAGCGGAGTCTTAGTAATAGGGTCCCGTTTTTACCCTTTGGGTACGGAACCCTAAAAACGTGTCTAGATTTAATTTCTCTTAATTACAAGTTGCCTTGCAACTTGCAACAGTTCAAAGCACTCCCAGTAAAAAGTCCTAAATCATAAAAAAAACAAGTTCTAATCAAAAACCCCTTCTGAATGACAATTAACACACCCATGTCACACAAATAAATTGATATGCGTCGCCGCGCGTTGAAATCTTTCCTTAGCCCACCTCCGGTATGACGTCATGTTATATCAAACCATTTTAAACTTTAGTTCTGTTCATTTAAAGTTCAATTCAAATTAGCGTTAAGACGAGGTACCTTGAGGATACTCAAAGCGATTTAGACTATATTGTCATTGGTTTAAAGTAGAATTTAAAATTACAGCCGATACAAATCGGGGTATACGTAAAACTTAAAAGGGTGTAAGTGCATAGGAAATAATATGACGTAAATGTCCTTTATTAAAGCAATAAGAAGCTGTTTACTCCAAGACGACAATTTAAGGTGATTGTTTTTTTTTTGTAAAAAGTTGTTTGATTTGGCTTCTTTATATTTGTCCTCTATTCTTGCATTTGGGTTATTCCGACCCTCAATGGATAGCAGAATAATAAAAAAAACTTTTCTTTTAAGCACTGGCTCTCGTATTATTATTCCAGTTTTGATTCTAGATTATTCCTTTCAGATTGCAATCATATTTTGATTAACCGCTAAGTTAGTTAAGTTATTTATTTATTTTTAGTTTTAGTTTTTAAGTTTTATAAGTTAATTTTAACTATATTTGTTTATTAATATTTACTACTTCATTTTCTGAATAAACTATGTAAAGTTAATATGTCAGTTCAGCACAGGGACCAGACAACCCTTTCCGCGATAAAACCCTTTCAATGGGTGACACTTAAATACGGCTAACACATTGAAAGACTTTCCCTATTGAACTGCAAGCCCATTCATACCCTTACCTTTGACTAACCCTTACCGAAGAGCTAACCAAAAATAAGGCTAGCTCTTAATAAGGGTTACCCTTATCTTTAAGCGCTTTTTATAAAGGTTTCCCTTTGCGTGAAAGAGACAGGATTAGTATATATCTACGGTAGTGTATGAAAAGGAAAGAAAATACGTGTCTAGTCAAAGAACGCCGCCGTCGCCGCCGACGATCGCTCGGATTCGAAGTAATGTGTGCTTTATGAACAAGGTAGACGACTTAAATTAGCACCCTTATATGCTAAAAGGGAAGCCCTTTATAAGGCTAACCCTTATAAGCAATATGCAAGGTGTTGGTGAGCGGATGATAAGGGTTTTGTAAGGGTATTTGGGCTACCGATTACTCAAATGTGGTAGCTTTATATAAGGGTTTTTAAAACCAAAACAAAGAGTTTCGTCTGGCAAAGGGTATGTTGAGTTAAGCCTTATGCAATACCCTTATAAAACCCCGATAAGGGATAGCGGGCCGGTCCCTGGTTCAGCAATACTAAAATTGCAGATTTTTTTTATCGAGATTTTATCTTATTAAGATTTTTATCGAGAAAATATAGTTTCAATTCGTGTCGGTTTCACTACTTATGGTTCGTTATTCAGACCGTCTAGTCGTCATAAACGCCTGTCAAATTTAACAAGCCGTTAACCATGGTTTGACCGTATCTGTTATTTTGACATTTATATTTTTTAGAAAGGGACACAGTTTAAAAGAGGTTTATTACTAAAAATGAATGTGCTAATAATTAAAATATGGAAAAGCTGCTGTGAACTCAATTAAAAAACTCGTTATATTCATTTGTAAAGTACTTATTATATGTCCAATTAGCCAAACAATGAATACTTATAGCTAATGAGGTTCCTATGTTCTAAGAATGAAGTTCTTGAAATGAATTGTATTAATTAACTTGCGGTGCCTATTTTTAGTATGTCCGTGGTAACTAAGCAGTTGGCATTTGTTGGCCTCATTATATTGAGCCTATTCTTAACGATAGAACTAGGCACGAACTATAAAACATGTTTTACATTGTTTATGACAAACATGTTCGTTGTTGTGTTCACAGCAGCTTATACATATTTCAATTATAAGCACATTCACTAAAGAATAAATAGATAAATGTACTGTTCAAAGTGCGCGAGCTAGCCCCAATGCCGTCCGCCATGATTGCCGACAGAGTCGACTGTCCCTACATACGACATTGCTGCGACAGGCATGTTTTAAAATGATTCTTTTTTTGTTGTGTTGTGTTGTGTTGTGTTGTGAATTGTATTTTAGAATAGTGTGTAGATATTATTTATTCTGTTTAATCTTTTATTTTTAAATTTTAATATAATATTATTGTAATTATGAGTCCATGTTACTCGAAATAAATCAATTTTAATTTTAATTTAATTTAATTTAAAGATTTTTTGAAGTAAAACTTCTTTAGGCGCGACTAGAGGGTAACTCAGATTTTTTTCTGACGGAAGTAACGCTCAGTAGTACACGCACAATAGGACACACGCCAAAGTGCCAACATAGCGATAAACGTCATCGTCAAAGAAGTTTTACTTCAATCGCGCGTAAAGATTACACGCACATACTTTTTTTTAAAACAGGAACCTCAAAAATTGTTTATAGTTTTCATTGTATACTATCATCAGCAGTTGCTAAGTGGGCGAGGTGTTCAAAATTACCTTGACGCGCTCTTACTTATTCTCAAAAAGTAAATAAAGTCGCGTCAAGATCATTTTGAACACCTCGCCCGCTTAGCAACTATTGTTGCTGACTGTACTGCGAACATTACATCTGCCAAAGAATTTCTCAACATAAACTTGCTAACGCATCAATAATTTTCTCCACACACCTATCTAATTTGAATTCATAAAATCGAAACTTCAAACTCAAATTCCCTGGCTCGTTCAACTTGAAACTTACTTCGAAAAGTTGGAATTTAAACTTTAAATTGCAGGCAAATTTATTTCTACATGCTGCATTATATTGTGCATGAACTATGTAAATTGAAAATATTATTTATCCTGTCTTCGTCCTTCGAGATTTAATCCTTTACTATGTAGTAGCCTATGCTACGCGCAAACCTAATCGCACAAGTTTTAGCGTAGAGAGAGAGAAAAAACACATTCATTTCTCCCTCTCCTATCCCACCCGGCGCAGTAGTCAATCCAACTGTCAACTTCATTCTTGTCCGTGCGCGCGCGGCGCTCGGTTCGCACAAGTGCAATTTTCTACTGAAATAAATAAATTATGTCGAAGCGACCGCATGGAGAGTCTCAAGAAGAGAGATGGATGAGGAAATTGAAAATGTATGAACAAAAACTTGAAGCCAAACGTAAGCGGCGCGCTGAAAAGTCTGAAAATATAGCTCCAAATCAGCAGGATGTGCAAAACGAAGGTGATTTGTTTTTTCCATAGTAAAGTATTTTCGGTGCATTCACCGGAAATGCGTTTTTTATAAGGGTGATATTTGTTATTTCTGGAACCCGTTGCATTCATCGGGCAAGTATTTCATGAAAAACAAGTACCTAAGTATTTTCGTTGCATTCATCGGAAATACGCCATTTACGTCCGTTGTATTCTTCGGATGACATTTCATAATTTTTTTTCAAAAAACCGTTGCATTCATCGGTACCTATGTGTTTTGTTAAAATTAAGTATTTCCCTTGCATTCATTGGAAATACGCTATTTATATTTGTGATGTTCTTCGAATAAAGTCCATTGCATTCATTGGGCGTTGGGCGATGCAAGTAACTATTTAAAATTAAGGGATTCTCTATATAGGTACTTATTTATTTTTTCACTCGGATTTCAGAACATACCGAGCACAATGAGGCTTTATATGACCAGACACCAAATGAATCTGAGAATATAACAGATGTCGACAACACCGAAGAACATCAAATGCGTGATGTTGAATACGACGATTACTCGTACGGGCATATCGAATTTGATGATGCTAGTGAGATTACTGATACCACATGCACCAGCCCGGGCTACACGGCAAATGGCCAAGACAAGGAGATAAAGGAGAACGTCACAGAAGGTGACTTTGACCCTAGTCTTTTACAAGAACTGGGGATTGTAGAAGCGGATCCCATTGAGTTCGGTGATGACTTGCAGGTTGACGTAGCGGCAAGATTCCAAAAAATTTTGTTGGAAGGACTTAAAAAAGAAAAGAAAGAAGAACTTTTGAAAAAATATCCATTTCCCAAAAACGTTCCTCTAGCAAAAAGCCCGTCTCTAAACCCGGAAATTGGAGCCATGCTGGCCGAAGCATGCAAGCTGAGAGACAAAAGGCTGCTCACGAAGCAGGACCAGCTTGGCAAAGCGCTTTCAGCGCTAGGCAAGGCGCTAACTGGCCTTTTGAAACGAACTCCGGATATCCCAGATATTATTCGGACACTCAATGATGCGGGCATTATGTTAGCTGATTCCCATTATGTTGAAACTGATACCCGCCGCTCAGTCATTATGCCACTAATAGATAAATCCTTTGTGGAGACTTTCAAAGACAGAAAAAGAGACACCTTTCTTTTTGGAGAAAAATTGGGTGAGTTGGTGAAGGACTCTCGTGGTATAAAAAAGACAGGACAGTTAATTCAACCACCATCAACGACTTCTAATTTAAATGGCAGAGGTCCATCGACGTCCCGAGGAATGCGATATCAGCGGGGAGGCCACACATACCAACACCGACCCGGTGGACCGAGAGCAGCAATGTCGGCCCAAGCATACCAATACCAATACCAAGGTCGCAGACGAGCAGCTCCGCCGCCGCCACCGCCTCCGCTGAGCCGCCGTCACCCTCCACATCCACCTTCAACACGCCGACCACCACCTCCTGCGCAGCGCTCCTCAACCAGTCGGCGGACTTAACTGCGCAATGTCAGGTACATGGTGGGCGCTTAAAATACTTTCTTAATGAATGGAAATTAATTACGGATGATGATTTTATACTATCCGCTGTATCAGGCTATAAGATCCCTTTCATTGTGAAACCTGTTCAAAACCTTTCTGATTATCCACGACGTTCCTTTACGTCGAACGAATTAACTGACATGTATAATGAAATACAACACTTAATGCAAATAAATGCTATAAGGCGTTGTAATCCTGTAACAGGTCAATTTATATCTGATATTTTTTTAATCCCTAAGAGTGATGGTAGCAAAAGATTTATTTTGAATTTAAAAAAATTAAATAAGTACATCTATACAGAACACTTCAAAATGGAAGATGTGAGAACAGCCACTAAGCTAATGTTTCCGGGTTGTCACATGATTAATATAGATCTTAAGGAAGCATATTTTTTAGTTCCTATACACGAAAGTCATACAAAGTTTTTGCGGTTCTATTTAGAAGACAATTTATTTGAATTTGTTTCTCTCCCCTTTGGAATCTGTTCTGCACCATACATATTTACAAAGATTTTACAACCTGTGGCTGCATATTTAAGATCTCAAGGTCTACTCTCAGTTAGGTATTTGGACGATATTCTGTGTTTAGGAATCTCTGCAATAGATTGCCTAGAAAACGCAAAAACTACTATTAATTGCTTGACTAGGGTAGGTTTTGTTATCAACTACGAAAAGTCTAATCTGATACCCCAAACTACTTGCAAATTCTTGGGCTTCTTATTAAATTCTAAACCAATGTCTATACAATTGCCAGACACAAAGAGACAAACAATTTGGCAACAAATAATTAAATTACTGAAATCAAACAGAATGCGTATTCGTGATTTCGCTCGTATTTTGGGTTCGATTACTGCGGCGTGTCCAGCAATTGTATATGGATGGCTTCACACAAAGTCCCTAGAAAGAGCTAAGTATTTAGCTTTACTCAATAATAATGAAAATTATGATTCATTCATGGAAATCGCAGACAATTTACATGATGATCTTCTTTGGTGGAAGAATAACATTTTAGTTGCCATTAATCCAATAAGAGATCAAAATTATGAGCTTGAAATCTACACTGATGCCTCAACAACAGGCTGGGGTGCAGCATGCGGTACTAACAAAACTGGCGGACATTGGACTGCCACAGAACGTATCAATCATATAAATTATCTGGAACTGTTGGCAGCCTATTTCGGACTTATGACCTTCGCTAATAATAAAAAAGAATGTGCTATCCTTTTGCGTGTGGATAACACAACAGCAATTTCTTACATAAATAGAATGGGTGGCGTCCAGTATCCACATTTAAACAAAATTACTAGGGAAATTTGGAATTGGTGTGAGGAAAGGAACATTTTTATTTTTGCTTCCTATATTCGATCATCCCTTAATATCGAGGCCGATAGCGAATCTAGAAAATTAAATATTGACACGGAATGGGAGTTAGGTTCGCAAGAATTCGCTAGAATCGTGCATTGTTTTGGGGAACCGGGAATAGATTTATTCGCTTCTCGCGTAAATGCTAAGTGTGCCCTATACATAGCCTGGAAAAAAGATCCTTTTGCATATAACATTGATGCTTTTACAATTGATTGGTCTCAATTGTATTTCTACGCATTCCCTCCCTTTGCCTTGATCTTAAAAACCTTGAAAAAGATCGTTTCAGACAAGGCAACAGGTATTGTGGTTGTCCCACAATGGCCATCTCAGCCGTGGTACCCATTCTACATGTCTCTATGTATCAAAGAAACTATAATATTTCCACCTAGTGAATATCTTCTTTCTTCTCCTTTCAGATCAACACACCCGCTACACCGTCATCTTTCCCTGGTAGCGTGTGTGTTATCCGGGAAGGGTTCCGTAGACAATGTGTACCTGAAACGGCATTAGAGGTCATGCTGTCATCAATATCAGAGAAGACTAGAATGCAGTATACAACGAGCCTTAAGTTGTGGTGGGAATTTTGTTCTCAGAGTAATGTAGATTTTTATGATTTCAAAATATCATCTCTGTTAGAATTTCTTACGAATTGTTTTCAAATGGGGGCGTCATATGGCACGTTAAACAGTCATCGGTCGGCTATTTCTTTAATATCTTTAAATAGGATAAGTGATGATTTGAGCTTAAAACGGTTTTTCAAAGGAATCTTTCGGTTAAAACCAACATTCCCACGGTATGCTTGTACATGGGATGTTAACGTGGTTCTGAATTACTTAGAGAACATAAATAATGATGCAGTTAATTTAGAACAGTTGTCTAAGAAGTTAGTCATGTTGCTAGCTCTCGCAACGGGGCAGAGAATGCAAACGTTGTCCTTTATTAAAATGTCAAATATAAAAGTTTTTGAAGATCGAATAGTTATTACTATTAGTAACTTAATTAAAACCTCATCAATTGGCAGAGCTCAACCAATTTTAAATTTACCTTTTTTCCGCTCTCGACCTGGTATTTGCCCAGCTTCGGCTTTACAAAAGTACGCCTCAGTAACATCATCTTTACGATCAAATACCGAGGAGCACCTTATTCTGACTTATAAGAAACCGCACAGGCCAGCTTCATCGCAAAGTCTAGGGCGTTGGATAAAGCAGACCCTCACAGAGAGTGGCATCGACACTTCTATTTTCACCGCACACAGCACGAGGCACGCATCAACTTCGGCTGCCTCGTGCGCGCTGGTCTGGCGACGCTTACGTCGATGTCATTCGAAAGTCAGCTGGTTGGACTGAGCGATCAACTGTCTTTGCGAATTTTTATAATAGGCCTATAATTAATTCAGAAACAAGCTTATTTGATTCTTTATTATTGCAGTAGAGTCACACTCACTGTTTATTTTGTTGAAATATCATAAGTTGATAATTATTATTGTGAAATAATATAATATTACGTTGATTTGTTATAAGTATTACGTTGCTTTATTATAAGTCGATCTTTACGAACAGATAAATAAATGATAATTGTGAATTTTTATTTATTTACTTTAACAACATTGAATACTCTCTGAACATCTACATAGTAAAGGATTAAATCTCGAAGGACGAAGACAGGATAATTACATGATCAAACGAACTTACCTGAAGTGAAGTTCGATCATAATTATCCTGTCTTCGCCGAAGAGATTTAACTACCCACCCTACCCAGGAAGGTCACAACCTGTACACTTCTTCCCTGATTATCAATGTTGTTAGTTGTTATCCTTTGTTACTCCTTCGTACTCTAAAAAGAATGAAGTTGACAGTTGGATTGACTACTGCGCCGGGTGGGATAGGAGAGGGAGAAATGAATGTGTTTTTTCTCTCTCTCTACGCTAAAACTTGTGCGATTAGGTTTGCGCGTAGCATAGGCTACTACATAGTAAAGGATTAAATCTCTTCGGCGAAGACAGGATAATTATGATCGAACTTCACTTCAGGTAAGTTCGTTTGATCATGTAAAAATAGGTACCAAATATATTTTTTTTTCAATTGAATATTTAGGACCAGAAACCGTCTATCTTCTCATCATTGTTAATGGGTAGATAAACTTTCCAGTCTAAGGGACAATATTGACTATTGTCATTTTTTTTTAATATTATACTTTGACTTGACTGAACTTTTACTCTGAGGCCAACCCCGAGAACGTCAAAAAAAATCAGATGCCTCATACATTTCGGTGAATCATGAATAAGTCAATGTTTTCTACGGAACAGCAGTTCTGTTCTGCGTTGTCTATTTATTATAAATCTCTGGTCTTTAGTAAGTTTAGTAGAAGCCTGATCTCATTTTGTAATTTATGTAAGGCTCACAACTAAGTAAAGAAGACAAGCTAAACTAGCCCTTATTGCAGTGTTATACAGTCTAATGGGACTTATTACTTAATCTTCGTAAGGCAGATTGCCATGTCCTAGGCATTAATCTGAGGATCTAGACCTCCACATGTACTTGAGAAACCAGTTATATACCAATAAGTTCACATATCTAATATAAGCCCTTCAGAACACACACACGCATTATGCCTACACATACGCACACAAACAAATATTATCGGTCCGACAGCTGACGGGGGCTCCGACATGGCTTAATTTATCGGAAGCGCCTTTCCGATATCGGATGTCGGAAGGCGCCTATGAGTAAAACAGCTGCAGGGTGCCATATGGCAACAAGTCCGCCTTTTTTGCGTTATTTATCGTTTTTTTAATAATAATGATTTATAAAATGCATATATAAATACAGAGAAGATATATCTTACATCTCTAAGTCCGCGTCCGCAGCAAGCTCGGCTGAATTTCACCTTCCCATACAAACGGAGTTTCGTTCTCATTTTAAAATTACGTGTTGGATTGTAATGAAACTGCACATATAACGACATGAGGTATATCTAGGCCTGTAATTAGTTTATATAGTTCCAGCTTATGAAACAAACGAAATAGAGCAAAAACAAGTTTTGTATGAAAAACTTAATTCGCTGTATTTTTTTAAACACAGCCAGACAAAAAAGTTTTGAGATGTAATGTGATACCAAGTCGGTTATTTTAGTCAGTGCTAGTGGGTGTTGAAACCGTATCAATATTAGACATCTTTAATTTTTAATACGTATAATGACTTGGCCATACTTAGTACAATTTTGGACTCTGGTTTCGAAGGGAAAGCTTAAATCAAACACCTCGTTTAATTATAAACAGTAGTACCTATGTTTTATTGGCTCACACACATCAGCATCACCTCCATACAAAAATGTATTAAAATCTTATTAAATCCACAATAGACAACCGTTAGCTAGTTGTAGAATTAAAAAGCGACATCTACCGGGAAATTGAGTAAACTATTTTAACTAGGCGTTTTATACAATGCCCACATACAAAACTATTCGCTCTATTTTCTTTATACCTGCCTTTAAAACTATTTTTAGCAACGAACACTATTAGTACCAGACGTAGATTTATTATTATTTTAGGCAGATAATCATGTCAAGTTTAACATAATTTAAAAATCGATATTTTAAAATGGTCCCAAGTCCCAAAGAAAATGGGCTCCGGCTTGCCCAAAGTACTGGAAGTTGAAAAATCATGGCCACGAAAAATGATCTAAAAACCTTAACCTAGAATCTAATCGGTTGAGTTGAGTTCAAGTTTAACCGAGATAAACACTAACTGTTAATATTTAATGCCTTTTTAACTGTAGTTTTAGGAGCCGTGAGACCTAGATAGGTATTTCACACTTTAAATAGATATTTCCTATAAATTCTAACTAGATATTTCAGAACTGGAGCTGGCAGGTATTTTATTAATGATTTTAATAGACCTTTTTAATTAAAAAAAAAAGTATGTTGACCTAAATATACCTGTTGTTATTTTGATCTTAAATAACAACACCTACCCACCTACCTGCTTTTAGCCAAATTTTAAACGAAATAGGTTCTTTTTAAAATAAAAAACCTTAGATTAAACTTGCTTTTAGTAAGAAAAACTATTACTTAGCCGCCTACTTTCTAACTTAAGTACAAACCTAGTTTTTCAGTTAAGTAACTACACTTCCTAATTAATATGAGTGTTATTTAATGTAAGAGAAACGCTGTGAAACAGGTAATAAACATGACCCGATTAAAAAACTACCCCGCCATTAAATTTTAAGTTACTTTCGAGTGCTATGGTAACTATTTAGAAGAACTTAGCACAA
The DNA here is from genome assembly GCF_947568885.1 of Cydia strobilella. Lineage (NCBI taxonomy): Eukaryota > Metazoa > Arthropoda > Insecta > Lepidoptera > Tortricidae > Cydia > Cydia strobilella. The sequence continues at coordinate 15,910,180 of NC_086051.1, read as the reverse complement.
TTACGGAACTCTTTCAAAAACGGAACGCCAAACTTTCGAACGCTCGAAATTCAAAATTCCAGTTACCAGTCCTAGCGCCAAGATCCCCAAAGTCATTGACCTGCAAACTTTTCACTGTCAACACGGTTACCTGATAAGTGCCTGGTGTCTTGTGCCACGACGCACACCGCCAGGAGTGCCAGCCAGCACCCGCTGGCACGCATCTTCACTTCACAAACACATCAACACTTTGCACACAACACACACAATTTTCTGGAACTTCGTGGAAAGTTTTGGGAAAGTTTTGGTGACGTGTAACGCGAGGACAGGAAGCGTAGTGTCCCTTTGGTGGCGGGCGAGTGACTGAGGAGATGTTAGCCGGCCGGCCGCTGCGGGGTTGCCAGAGTAGCGGCCTAGAAGCCTCCGCTTGGGGAAATCCCAATATTTTAAGTTTGTTTTAAGTTATGTTTTTCTTGTAGCGACAGCAAATCTTCCAATATGATGGAAAATGTGGAAATTACAAATTGCTTTTTAAGGTTGACTATTTTTTTAGGTGTTATGTATAGTGTGTTGTGAGGTGAGGTGTTTTAAAATAGGATCGTCTCCGTATTTAAGTACATATATCTACGAGTACCGGAAGCACTTAAAAAAAACTGTGGAAAATTAAAATGAAATACGTACATGAATTATGACTTAGTCACAACAAGTAAGTACTACTTAGATATACATTTGAGACAATAGATGTCTTACAACTCACAGTACAATTGTGAGTACACACAGTACTGTTATGTCTTTACTTCACTACGAAATTATACACATATTGTTTTCAATATTTTACAGTTCGAGATGTGTCTATCTTTTTTATACTCGTAACTTGGGTGCAGTTATGTTCGCTGATTCAGTTACTTAGTACACTGTTTTATATTTAAAATACCTACCTATCAATGATAAATATTTAAAGATAACATTTATCTTTACTTCACTGCACAAGCCTCCTTGTAGTTGTATCCTATATAATATTCAGATTATTGAAAATCATAAGCATAAGCTGAACAAGGAGGATGGAAAGGATTAGCTGGACTGAAAGAAAGACGAATGAAGAGGTTTTGAATATGGTAGGAGAAAGGCGAAGCTTATTAAATACCATAAGGAATAGGAGAGGCAAGATGTTAGGACACCTAATGCGAAACGACAACTTTTTCCTTAACATCCTGGAAGGAAAAATTGAAAAGACGAGAGGCAGTGGAAAGCCTAGAATCACATACCTGAGCCAAGTAAAAGAGAATGCATCGTACGAGCAAATCAAAAGACTGGCTCAGGAAAGAAAGGACTGGCAATTACTCCACCGACAAGAGCAAAGCTCTTAAGTGATGATGATGATGATGAAGCTGAACAAGAAGGTATAACGATCAATGTGATTATAATTATTATAATGATTAAGTATTCAAATTCACTAGTGTTAACTAGTACTAGTTTTTAGATACTTGTTTTCCTACCACTTGTAGCTAATATTTATTTTCCTAACAGTAGATGTTTTTTTACTCAGCTATAAAGTTAGATTTAAAGTGTATGGTGTCATGAAATTTCACCTCTTAGGATACGTTTTCTATGTCTGACCGTACTACTCGTATAATGAAGGGGAAAACATCATGTGTATCGGCTTACATGTCAATGTATTCTTAGCATCTTTCTCGTGATTTTGGGGCTATATCCATAGTAACTGACCTTGACCTTGAGTTTGAAAAAATTACCCTGTAATAAAAATTATGTTTTATCATGTATGAAAAAGTATTGTAGGTAGCAAGAGACATAGAATTTATAACTTGTACAGAATACACTAATATAATAACAATCACTGTTCATGTTCAAATCTCTACACTGCTCAAATTTCAGTTACTTTCATTGTTCATTACAGTATTCCTTCAATGTATAGATCAACCAAATCCCCACACTGCAAAAAATCCCCCCGATTTGAGGGGATTGCTGCGCGTTGGCAGCCCAGCGCACACAGGTGGTTGGCAGGTAGCGGGTAAACATTTATCGCGGCGTTCCTCCATTGTGGGTCAGATTTGTGCCACGCGGTGTGTTTTTATACCCCAGATACTAAAATGACAGTTCGATTGGCTAATATACTACGTATCCAATCATCATTTTCTTCTTTAAAAAAAATATATATATAGGTATGATGATTTCGCACACAAGTGTGCTTGTAGTAGTTGTAGTTAGGTGGCTTGGCAGCCAGGTAGGTGGCTTGGCAGTTGCTTTTAATGAACTGATAGCTGGAGTTTTCAGGTAGTCAAAAAAAAGGGGGGGGCCCGTCTGAAAATCAGCGCTGGGTATATCCACATATATGTAGCAAAAAGCTGAGACTGGTACCCATTGCCTATACCACAAAGAGACCTGGGTAGTTTAGTTTACTGTTCAATTTTTTTTGTGCATGTTTTCTATAATGTTTTTGTGCAATTAAGTGTATTATGTATTTTGTTTTTCTCTTGCGCAATTTTTTTTCTGGTAGTGGCAATAAAACATTTTTTATTTTATTTTATTTATTTATTTAAGAATGCGTTTCAAGTGCACACTTACACATTATTAGATCAATATTATTACCCTTTAAGGCCCACTCGCAGCATTCCACTAACCCGGGTTAACCGGTTAAACCTGGAGTTACCATGGTTACCAGTACAATTTGACACTGGGTTAACGGTTTAACCGGTTAACCCCGGGTTAGTGGAATGCTGCAAGTGGGCCTAAGTTAAACAGTATTAATAAGCAAAATCAAAAAGTATTCTCGAGACGACTTCGCCATTTAGAAGTTCAACCGGAAATCCTAATCAATCATCAGGGATCATCCATTAATTACATCACACGTTTAGGGAGGGAGGGGGTCAAGAAAATGTGACATGTTGTGACGAGTCGGGAGTCACAAAGTTTGTGACGTCACATTAACTTATTTAAATTATTTTATTCGCTGTACAGTTAAATAACAAGTTTTTTGGAACTAATCTTTTAATCGTTTATTTTTCTTTCCTGATCTGTTTTGACACAGACATATTAAAAACGGATCACTCACGTATTTTAAGTCGAAAACGCTCGACATGTTTCACTCCGTACCGAGGAGCGTCATCAGGAGCTTGCGTCGACGATGACGGACCGGCGCAGACTGCGGGCCGCAGCCCTCCGCGCCCGATGACTCGGCGTGCGGTGGGCGTTTTCGACTTAAAATACGTGAGTGACCCGTTTTTAATATGTTTAATATTACTAATATTTCTTTTGTCAAAAATATTTTGATAAAATATTAATAATACTTAATTATATTTGCCGATTTCAATGAAAAAAATGTGACGTCACACCAGAGGGGGTTTGCCAAATGTGACTAAGTGTGATAAGGAGGGGGGAGGGGTCAAAAAACGTCGAAATTCGTGTGACGTAATTAATGGATGGATGGTGGAACCCTCATACTTTTGTGCGAAAAGAGAGCACCTACTCCCATCTTAAATACCGGCTACGCAATTACAGCACCTCTGGTGATGCATGTGTCCGTCTGTGACTGAGTAATCGTTTACCATCAGGGATTCGTCTACTCGTTTGCCTCCTATCCTCCTAAGGCCCAAGGTCCTACCTATAGTACCTCTTCGGTTCAATAAAATTTAAATCCTATTCAATAAGGGCTACCGCGTTTAATTTCGTCGCTACGGGCGCTAGTGTAGACGGAGGTCTTTCAAAATGGCAAATGCATAGACATTTTGAGGGTTTCAAGCTTTTTTATCGGGAATTTTCACTCCTTATTCATAATCGTGGTAAATCTATGTTCATCTTTGATTAATCATCGTAAACAATAGATATAGGTCAATAAATGTTAGTGGTTTAAAAAAAGTGCCAACTTAAATATATGCAAAATTAAACAGGTTGAAAAAATGGCACATTTAAGACGTTAAAATACCTTTGTGTATATTAGAACGTATTGATTTTATAAAAATGAGCATAGAAGAATTTTGAGATCTGTTATTCTGGACCAACATCTACAGTGGCGCCAACTGCTGAGCACAAAAACGGTAGCCCTCATTGGAACAGTCGCTTTTGCTTTGTTTCGTTCAACTTTCCAACAACGCAAAATTAACTCCGTTTCCTACAATTTAGGTTCAAATTTCAGTGGTAAATATTGGATTTTTCATTTTTATGGTTGTGGGTCTTAGGAGGCTATATCATATCATAGAGTAACTTATACTAGAGCGGTACTGTCATAGTAAATTTTGTAACCCCAGTAAATTCACTGCCATCTGTCGTCACACTTTAAAACTAAAATTGAAGATTTGTAAAAATACGATAAAATGTATTTAAACATAGATAAATGATTTTTTTTATTTGCATTAATTATTTTGATGATTTTGACCCATGTTCTTTCACTGATATGCGTTAAAATTGTTAAATAACAAACGAAACCGTCAACGCCATCTATACGACTGTAGGCCAAAACTAGTAGCGCCCTCTGAACGAGAACAAAATTTTCTTGATTTTCGAGGCACGTTTTTTCCTTAGACTGTATCCATCTATTACGGAGTTATATCTATCTTTGATCATATATAATAATGCGAGTCGAACTCGCGCACCGAGGGTTCCATACTTTTTAGTATTTGTTGTTATAGCGGCAACAGAAATACATCATCTGTGAAAATGTCAACTGTATCACGGTTCATGAGATACAGCCTAGTGACAGACAGACAGACAGACGGACAGTGGAGTCTTAGTAATAGGGTCCCGTTTTTACCCTTTGGGTTTTGGGTACGGAACCCTAATAAAAAGAATGTCAGACAAATTGTAAAGTTAGTTAGTTACTTCGTTTTTTTAGGGTTCCGTACCCAAAGGGTAAAAACGGGACCCTATTATTTACTAAGACTCCTCTGTCCGTCTGTATGTCACCAAGCGGTATCTCATGAACCGTGATAGCTATAGATAGCTAAACTTCACAGATGATGTATTTCTGTTGCTGCTATAACAACTAGCTATTAAGATAACTCGACGTGTCAGGTTGCCTCACTATTCTCTAAGTAATAACAGCTACTGTGATAATAATGATCATGTACACCATCATTACTAGTGACGTTGGGTATTTCTCGTCATTAGTTAATGATAATGACCCTCTGTGATTAGATGTGTGAGTCCGTCTAAGCTAACTAAGTACACAGACTTGACGTGACAAAGTGTGGTTGTTCGCGTCCGTACTCTAATAGAATAGCTTTCGTACAGAGATGTTTACTCAATATCACGCTAGATGTCGCTGAACCGACCGTACAACTAGGTAACGATATATTTATCGGGTTTGCATATAAGGTTTGAAATAGTTATTTCAGGGGGGATTTACGACAAGCACTTGTGAAGAAGTGCTGTTTACGCACTAGTGCGAGAAATTAGCACCATATGTACTGTAAATTATTTTTAAATTTAATGGCTTTATTTGTGATGTTAATTAATAATGGTTCATTCATTCTTCTCAAGTAAAGAGCGCCATCTTCGAAGTTAGGACTACACATGCATACATACATGATACAGTAGTGTCACTTTAAACGTTTTGTTTTAAGCATAGATAAATAATAAGTAAGCATAGAATGCTCACTCCATAAATCAGTTTGTTACCAAAACGACTATTATTTAGGCGCGACTAGAGGGCAACTCAGATTTTTTTCTGACGGAATTAACGCACAGTAGTGACACTGTGCCTCTATTGTCAAGGCGTTAGAGTGCGTGTTCAGATATTTGTGAGCGCCTTGGCTGCTCCGATATATCTGATGGCGACTGTACTTAAAATTCAAAATATAATTTAAATTTTGAAATTATTATAATGTGGTAGAAATATTGATGTATAAGCCGAATGAAGGTAGACCATCACTACTATCATGTTGTAAAACTCAAATGAGGTCGTGTTATAGTTTTCATATATTAGTTCAAAGAAGAATTAAGTAGAAAAAGGCGCGAAATTCAAATTTTCTATGGGACATCCCTTCGCGCCTACATTTTTTAAATTTGCCGCCTTTTTCTACTGACAAGATTTGCTTGACCAGCTATATCTCACATGGTTAATATATTATATGGGTATATATATATATATATATATATATATAATTTATTTATGTAAGAATGGTATGTATTTATGTATCTATGTGTTTTGTATGCACTGCACGAGATTCTTATTATTTTTTTCTCTAAGCACCGCCTACAATCTTCTCTGCTTTGCCCTGGTTGACTGAAGTTCGCCTTTTGTACACAAAGTCTTTTGTGCCATAAATAAATATAAAAACAAACTTAAATCGGTCGGGAGCAAAGGTAGACACAATGGGGTTGGCCGGTCGAAATAATAAGCAGATGGCGCCAGCATAGCTTGCCCTCTCAATCCCTAGAATTATGTCAATTTTTTTTTTAGGGTTCCGTACCCAAAGGGTAAAAACGGGACCATATTACTAAGACTCCGCTGTCCGTCTGTCCGTCCGTCCGTCTGTCTGTCACCATCACCAGGCTGTATCTCATGAACCGTGATAGCTAGACGCTATAACAACAAATACTAAAAAGTACGGAACCATCGGTGCGCGAGTCCGAGTCGCACTTGGCCGGTTTTTATTTTTAATGCCCTGGATGCCAGTTCTTTAAGCCAAATCTCATAGAAAAACCGGCCAAGTGCGAGTCGGACTCGCGTTCCAAGGGTTCCGTACATTACACAATTTAAACCAAAAAATACAGAGTGAAATGTCTTTAAAAAACCCGTAGGGGTCGGATCAAAAACTAAGTAATTTAGTCCGACTCACGCTTGACTGCAAATTTCTAATAGGTTTTCCTGTAATCTATAGGTAAAGATCTATTTAGTGTATTTTTTTCAAAATTTTAGACCAAGTAGTTTCGGAGATAAAGGGGGGGGGATGGTAATTTTTTGCCTATTTTCTTAAACAACTTCTAAGCTGTTTATCCTAAAATTATTTAAAATATATTTGAGATCCGCACAATGAGCTCTTTCATTTGATATGTATTCGATATAGTTTGAAAAACTATTTACTTTAATTTTCTCATTTACCCCCCAAAAGTGGCCCCTATGTTTAAAATCAATTTATTTACGTTACATGTCCGTCTTTGGGTCACAAACTTACATATGTGTAAGTGTTACAGTCCGTCCGTCTCGCACTATATAATAATAATATGAAGCTCACACACTATACAGACTGTACTGCTTTCGCTATCTAGAGTTAGACCAAGCTTAAGGGTATAACACACCGTCCCACAATGACCTTTGGTGCGGTGCGACTATGTGTTACGACCTTTAGTTGGCAGCGATTTTGATAGCCCAGACGGCGCAAGTGTTATTTAAACGTCATAAATTTTGGTTTGTTAGCCCTTATAAGAAATTGGTAGTCATAGACTCATAGTACTTCATAGTTATAGTAACGCGTAATCAAATCAGGCGCCAATCGTCGCAATAACAGGAGAACAATTGTACCGGGCACTGGTTTGTACGGGCCACGATCATGACTCGTATGGTACCGTGTATTTAGCTGTGAAACACGTTATTATTTACTATTGCAGTGCGTTTATGCTGTAACGTGTTGTTTCAAACGTAATGACTACGGAATAATAACCCAGTTGCTTCGGATTGTACTGTAGGTATAGTTTGTCAAAGGACTGTCTTATTTCAAACATAGACAGAGAGAATCATACTATATTTGTCTTACACTAGTACTAGCACCTACTAGCACCCGAAAGAAAAGGATGAGTATACTTTTTATGTTCTTATTTACTGCTAATTTGGTTTGACCAACTATACCTACCTGACTTAGTTATATAGTTGGTCAAGCAAATCTTGTCAGTAGCGGAAGCCGCTCGACCCCAATTTCAAAGGAATACCGCAAATCGATGTACAGGTTAGCCGTTTTTGACCCGCAGTTCCTAAAAAAATTTTTTTTCCAAAACCTATCGAGTGTGGTATCATACGAAAGGGCTTTTTGAAAAAATTGTTAATGATATTATTTTCAAAATTTCTTTCTTGGAGTTAGACATGAGGATATCACGTATCATTTGTGGTATATTGTACAAAAAAAACAGTAAGGTATATCGTAGCTGGAGGATACAACCTTGATATTTTGTGTCAATAACTAAACAAATTATACCAACTGATGAAAAGGCGCAGTTAAAGGGTTAAAGAGGTATTTCCCGTTGGATATATGGATATTACGTATCATTTTATGATTAATATTTACCGTATCTGCAGTATAGTTCCATAAGTCTCGTGAAATAGGTATTGAAGTAGAACTGTGTCACTTTGTAAAATTGAAAAATAAAAATAAAATGATAATGATATTATTTTCAAAATTGCTTTCTTGGGGTGAGACATGAGGATATAACGTATCATTTGTGGTATATTGTACAAAAAAATCAGTAAGGTATATCGTAGCTGGAGGATACAACCTTGATATTTTGTGTCAATAACTAGACAAATTATACCAACTGATGAAAAGGCGCAGTTAAAGAGGTATTTCCCGTTGGATATATGGATAATACGTATCATTTTATGATTAATATGTACCGTATCTGCAGTATAGTTCCATAAGTCTCGTGAAATAGGTATTGAAGTAGAACTGTGTCACTTTGTAAAATTGAAAAATTAAAAAAATTTGTTAATGATATTATTTTCAAAATTGCTTTCTTGGAGTTAGACATGAGGATATCACGTATCATTTGTACAACATACGTGGTATATTGTACAAAAAAAAATCAGCCATATCGTGTCTGGAGGAGGAGGTGTATTGTATGATTTGGTATGTTTCGAAAATTCTTTTTGTTTTAATTTTAAAAAATGCCCGAAATGTAATGATGTGATATATTTTTAGAATCGCCTCAAAAAGCCCTTTCGTATGATACCACACACGATAGGTTTTGGAATTTTTTTCCATACAAAAAAAATGTTACCACCATGTTAGCGAAATTTTTTTAGGAACTGCTGGTCAAAAATTTTGTTTTGACCTCTAGTATGTGTGTGCCAAACAGCTAACCTGTACATCGATTTGCGGTATTTTTATACGAACGGGTTAGACTACAGTAAATAGGAACAAAAAACTATACTCATCCTTTTCTTTTGGGTGCTAGTACTAGTGACAGTATGATTCTCTCTGTCTATGTTTGAAATGAGACAGTCCCTTGACAAACTATAAGTATATTATTTAAGTATGCACTAGTTTAATGCATGCAGTTTAACAAAAAAAAACAGTAATTTGTGTAGACTAGAATAATAATAAAAGGTGTAATTTGTAAACAGTAACACTTGCAAAAAAAAACCTTTTACCTCTTTGTAATTTTACCTTTTATATAAAACGGATTCCTAAAAACGGTACCTGGCAATATTGGCATACCTATATTTTTACATGTCTATAGGACCCTCCACACCCACACTCATGCGCGAATCCAAAAAAAAAATTACATATATTTGTACTGGCAACTTTAAGTACGTGTCACCAAAGGGCGTTTTTGTATAGTTTTAAATATGATAGCTAAAAAAAGTTTTACTTCATGGTTTTACTTGAAAATTTGTTTTTGCGTTTCATATTTATATGATTTATGCTGATACTTATACGTAATTATGTAAAAGAAAACTAAACAAATACAGATGAAATTCATTTTTTTTATGGGCATACATAATACTGAATTCATGGCTTGCTCGATTGAAGCTGGCGAAATAAAAAATGTCTTAACCGCGACGCAAGACACGAACGCTACTGAACGCTACAAAATAATAAAATAAAAATAATGATTTACTTTCCGGAGTAATACTTACAATTTTTAGAATTTAGGTGAACTAATAACAATAAAAAGCCGAAATGGCCGCAATCGATCAACCGGATCTTTTATTCTTCGATACTTTCTCCCACGACACGAGCGAGGTTAGTAAAAACCGCTATAGACTGAAGTTTTTGTTTTATTTTGTTTTGAATTTGTTTTATATCTCTTTCAGGAACTGAATCTAGATCTAGTGCAATTTCCGAAGTCTGTTTATGTGAGAGAAATACGAATTATTCCTTTGGGGGCTCGTGTGGAAGGCGATTTTCCTGGCGGTGTCCGTTTGGGAGCGACGAACCCGACGAAATTTCACATAGATTTCTTCGTGAATGACTTGAGCAAGCCTGGAGCATCGACTTTTGAAGCACTCGGGAGCTTGGACTACTGTCAGAATGGACAGATTCATATGGAGTGTGGGTCAAATCTGGACCAGCCAAGGATTCCCACTGATGGACTCGTGCTTAGAGGTATTTTTTTTATCCGAGATACTAATATGATAGTTAGGCCCTAGCCTATGCACACGAACAGAATGGCAAAGGACCAGGCAGCACACACTATTGCATTCCTACCGCAGGCCTACCAAAACATCCCACCAAGAGATCCTATAGTCTTAAATGTGATGTCAAGAAATCCCTTTTGATGCCACAGGACCAATTTCAAAACATTAGTTTGAATTCATTTTGAATTGCTACTAGATAAGTTATAATGCCCTTTGGTCAAATTTTAAATCCTCTGCCAATCTGTAGGCCTTTAGCCTAATTTGGTAACTAATCATTCTGGTTTTTTACTTTTATTTTGTATTATATAGTTTAGTTTATTCATTAACCATAATGTAATATGATCATTACATGGTAAGTCAACATTTCATACAATAGCAGTCAGTTGCTCAAATTGGGACAATCAAACACATTGTTTTAAAAGGTCTAAATATCATCGGGGATAGTGCAATACTGCGTAACTCAAAAATGCAGTTTGTTTTAATTTCAAACTCTATCAACTTAGTTGCACGGTATTTCACTATCCCCGACAATATGCCATTGCTTAAATAAAAACATGACAGGCTGAAAACATAAAAAATCAAGCTGAATGGAAGGAAAAGCCATACCAACTTGCCAAGTCAACTGAAAATTAAGCCAAACTCTTTTCTTTATAAAAATAAGATGCTCTAATTACAATATGAAATCTGTCCACTCTTAAAGTACCATATACTGGTGTGAAAGTGATGCAGAATAAGGGTAAAGTGACATTCTCCTGTGTCAGAGACTGAAGATCCTGGGTCACTGAAGTAATAGGAAGTAAAAAACAAACAATATTACATTTTCACAGGAACTTAATTTTTTTCTCTAGGAAGTTAGCATGTATTCTCTCCCTTCCCTTCACAATTGTAAATTTTTTTTTCAGATAAGGCTTGAACAATGAATGACAATATAATACTGTTTAGGGGTCCGTACCCAAAGGGTATAAACGGGACCCTATTACTAAGACTCCGCTGTCTGTCTGTCCGTCTGTCACCAGGCTGTATCTCATAAACCGTGATGCCGCTATAACAAGAAATACTAAAAACAAAATAAAATAAATATTTAAGTGGGGCTCCCATACAACAAACGTGATTTTTCTTGCCGTTTTTTGCGTAATGGTATGGAACCCTTCGTGCGCTAGTCCAACTCGCACTTGGCCGGTTTTTTCTATGTAGTCAAACCCAAGATACGGAAAAATCTTCTTTACATTTCAGTAAAACAAATGACAACGTTTCCTGTCCTAATAGAACACACACACACACCCTTGTGTTTTTTTTTTCACTATTTTGGAATGGCCATTGGCGAAAATCATGAATATTGTCGCTCACAACTCACAACACAGCCTTATTGAACTTATTGTGGGACTAACTTAGTTGATATGTAAGACAGTCCAATACATTTATTGTTTATTATACAAAAAAATCGTTCAAACATATTTTGGAATGCTCAACCAAGCACATGTGCACATGTTTTCGTTAGTATAATGTACAATTTTTATTCCAGGATGGTATACTACCATCACTCTGGCAGTCTACGGGAACTTAAGTCAAGTGATTCCGGAAACCCCAGTGGGAGTGAACCCACCCTCAGTCCAAAGGCCTTCCATCCCCCACGAAGTACCTTCAGTGTCCAACGTACCACCACAAGACTGGAACCCGGAGGCTTCTAACCCCATTCCAACCTACACTGGCTCTGCTGCTGCTAACCCTGAGGCCTATGGACCTCCTAATTATCCTCCGGAGAACTATGACAATCCTTACCGGACAGACTACTATGACAATGAACCTCCAAAGGACCCAAGAACCTATCACATGGACGATGATTGGGAAAAGGACCGTCGGGGCATGAGTCTCGATCGTGAGGGAGATAGAATGCGGCGTAGCCCCCGATCCGTAGAGTTAGACAGGGATAGAAGAGAAGGCAGAAGTCGTAGGAGATCTCTTGACAGAGGTCGAAGTCAGGATTCGTCGAGACATCGCGATAGAAGCCGAGATCTAGATAGGATGGATAGACTTCATTCAAGATCTAGGAGTCGGGAAAGAGAGTATGTCGTGAAAGGGGAGTATAGACCACTCAGTAGGTCAAGGTCTCGGAGCATCGATAGGGACAGATTGCGCGGAACTTCTGGTGATCGCGACTGGGACAGAGGTTCCTATAAAAAAGACGACTATAGGCGTCCCCGAGATTCGTCGTACGACCGATCGCGTGGCGGTTCCTACGACAAGCGCTCCGGTTCTTACGACAGAAGATCACCTTATGACAAAAGAGCTCCTTCCTACGAAAGGAAATTGTCATACGAAAAACGTGGACCTTCTTATGAAAAAAGGCAGTCGCCAAGAGCTTCGTCCTATGAGCGCAGAGCACCATCTTACGAGAAGCAGACATCTTACGATAAAAAAAGACATTCGCCGTACAGAATTAGAACTTCGAGCTATGGCAGTCGGTCTCCTAGTCGAGACGATCCTAGGAAGCGACCAAGAACTCCTCCCGGCGAAAGCAGCAGAAGACCATTATCACCAAGAGAAGGAGATACCTCTAGTCCCATCAACTCGATCAGGTCTGAAGAAACTGGGGACTATGACAGGAGCGGCAAGCAAATCCCGAGAGTTGACTTTTATCATCCAACCTACAGACATAAGAATCCAATCAGGAGTCCTTCGGAAGAAATCGAAAACCCTCCATATGTTGAACCTCAGCACTCCAGTCTTGTTACTGTTCAGATAGTGGATACTTCGGCACCCAAGGTTATTGAATCTCCCGCGCGGAATCCTGAGGAAGATCCCTCGATGGACGCGGAGCAATTTGAACCAATTCTCTCTGATGAGGATATTTGTGATGACTTAGAAGCGCCATACATGGACGTTGACTATGATGTGAACGATTATGATGGTATCGACGATATCATAAAATACTTCAACCCATTCAAAAATGATTGGAAGACTTACCAACATGTGAATGCCGTGCACAAACTTGCTAATGAAAATAAGGATGTAATGACAGCTAGTTTTGACGAACTCTGCGATGCCAGTCCCGATCTATTCAAAATGTCAGAAATGGCTAAAGCGGGAACCAAGAGGGAACAGAAATTCTTCTCCAATACGTTCACTGAAATCGATAATACAGCAAAAGAAGAATGGGTACATCAGTGCGAACAATTGACTACGGCTCTGACAAATCTTTGCAACAGTACTGATATTATATTGAGGATATTCAAAAACAGCGTTAGTATGGAAGGGTCTGAAGAATTTACTGATATCTATAATCTTCTAGTGACCTTCTGCCGCATTGGCCTGAACTTTGACTACGCGTTGTCACAGAACGTAGCTACATACAAGATAAGACACATGAAATGTGGTATCCGTTTAGCCGAAGCTCTGTTTTCACACAGGCACAGTGAGCAAGTTATCAAAGTATTTCTAAACGCTGGAATATATGTCCAGATGTTACTGTTAGAAATGTATTCTAAAGAATACATGGCTTTGAGCATTCGCTTGATGATCTTAAAGGCACTAAATGCTTGTCTGTCATCGAATGTTGCCATTGAGCATTTCATGCAAGAGGCTGTCTATCCGAAATTCAGTAAAAATGAAAGTGACAGTGATAACAAACCTATGAATGGCTATCAGGCGCTCATAGCTATTATGCAAACGAACCCTTTAGCCAGAATTAAGTTTTCTATCAGTGCTTTGATTAAAAAGCTGAATATCTATGAATTATTAGAAAAGTTACATGACTTAGTATTGAATTTCAATAAGATTGCTGCAGAAAGTAATCAAACAGAAGATGCAGAATTATCAGAAAGTGATATCGATTTCATTGTCAACTCCTTAGAGGAAATATTGTACATGTATCGTTCACAATGCTTCCATATTTCTCAACCAAAGCGTTTCCTACCTGTATCTGCTCAATTTGAAATCAGCAAAGATTGTTCGAACGAGACCTTGTTAGAATTCTTCAACATACATCACATTCTTGAAGTCTGCTTGTATTTACTAACGTGCCCTACCACTTGCAACAACTTGGTCGTCATAAGTCCTATACATGACTTGATATATGAACTTGTACATTCACAGAATGGCTTAAATTTCTTATACAGAAACATGGAGATGAGCGAACTACTTTTCAAGACCTTAGTTCAACCTTACGGTCAAAATACTGATGAGTTCCTCTATCCCCATGACTTGAGTAACTATACAGATTTACAAATACTTGGTCTCGAATTGGCTTATAGACTTAAGGCGCTATACTATTTGGAGTCCATCTGCGATTTGCAAGCCGGCAAAGTGGATGAAAACGAATTGATAGATAGACTGCAATCTTTATACTGCCTAAGTTTTGGAAGCATTGGCAGAACTGCGGTCCCTGATGTAATCGCTATGGGGGATAATGCGGAATATCTAATGGAAGTATTTGAGAAAGAACTAAAAAGTAAGAGGAGTGATTCATTATCTAAGCAAAAGTCTCCTGCAAAAGGTTATGCTATTGAATTAATAGTATCTGCTGTTCGGTATTCAGCTAGTGTCCCATTTTTGAAGAAATATGGGAATAGACTAGTAAATGTTTCCAAGGAACACGATAGATTTGAACCTAGCGTTTCAAGTGTTCTCCAAGAAGTGATTTCCTACTTGAAACCAGTCGAAAAGACCAATCTCCTAACTGGAGAGGACATGGGTGAATGCGTAGAAATACTTAAAAACACGTTGGAACAAGTCCCAGATTTGCCTGGAGAATTAATGACCTGTCTAAGGATTTTACGGCATTTCTGCATTTCGGATTACGAATCGAACGTATCCATCGCCAGCGAGTCTGCCACCGATGAATATGTTGAATTAAAATACAAGTATAACGTACTTCAACTGTTTTCTCTAGACGGGGTAGCGTTGTTAGTTGGAGTGTTGGATCGTTTGGCAGTACATTTTGATCAACCAAGCATGCATACGGCATTCTTCGCGTCAGTTAGAGGTCTCCAACTGGCCCAAATTCTCCTACCCTGCTTGAGGCTTTTAGACGAAATGCTAGCACGAGTTGTCCGCTGCCGCGGCTCAAGATTCCGCGACTTAAGCGCCGCTCCCATGCTGCTCAAAACCTATGGAATTGCCAAGGCATTCCCGTTGGGGTCAGTAGGATACAGGACTGCGACTAAAGCATCAGAAGCGGCCGTGAAAGCTTTATTAGCTTACGCTCAACCGATAGCTGATAACGCGAAAGATGGAGACTCAATACGTCGAGGGCCTTGGACTTCCTTATGCTCTGAAGTGATCTCATACATTACTACAGCACCTTATACTTTTGTACCTGGGCTTTTGGTTTTCTCTGAGCTTTTACCTTTACCTCTACCGATGCAGACTAAAACGCCTCCAACGGAAAGAGAATTAGCGGACGCGTCAAACGAAAGGCGCTTATGGTCGGCGCATCTCCATGCTCTATCAAATGACTTGACTGACATGATTCAAATCATCTGCATGTCGACTTACAGACCTGTCGTTCATATGTTAAGGCGGGTGTGTGTTCAGATAGCTGATTTAGCTCCGAATACAGCTGCTACCGTCGCCAGGGCCGCAGTCGGAGCAGTTATGAGAGAACTAAAACCTGGTGAACCAGCTACAGCTAGCTCTGCCCGAGTAATGGGTTTCTTAGCTTGCTTAGTTTCGCACGCTCCAGTCAAATGTGCAGTTTTACATGCTATGAACAGCGGAGGGCCGAAATCTACCGACGTCCAAACAGCATTATGCGGAGTTTTAAGTCTTGCAAACGCTTCTAATGAGCATGCAGCGGCTCAAGAATTCGCCGCTCATGCTTTAGCGGCCTTTTGCGATGTGGAAGTCACATTAACACCTATGCACGCATCTACAGATATTTTACTTGCAAATTCCCTCCCCGGAAAAGAAGCTTTAGCAGCATTCTTAGATGCATCAGCAGATTGTCTTGAATCCTCGACGAAAATCTGTTCAGTGGCCTTAGCAGTTCTTAGAGCATACTTCGTGCTAACTGAGCATCAATACGGGTTTCTCCAGTTCCGAAAATTTGTGACCAAGAGGAGGGAAGCTTTGGGAAAATTCTTCAGATGGGTATTGGAAGGTCCTGGGGAAGATAAGGCGGAGTGCTTGAGTTTGTACTTCGATTTGATCAGGATGTTGAAGGCGGAGGAAGGTGATGGGCCTTTAGGGCGTAAAGGGGTGTTGACAGATGAAGAAGTGGCAGATATGGTGGGGTATACGGCTAATGAGGAAGACCATCCTGCTTTGACGCTGGAGAAAACATTAAAGGTATGTGTTTTGTGCTCTTTGTATTTATTTATTTATTTATTTAATCTTTATTGCACAAAAGAAAATACAATCGTACAAAAGGCGGACTTAATGCTATGAGATTGTACTACGTAACGTTTATACAAAAATTTATTACATCTGTCTTGAAATAAAACTATGAAAACGGATTATATCGCGTATATTGAATTTATAATACATCCCGACGTTTCGAACTCTTTACAGCGTATGCGATTACCTGTGTATACGATTACCGACTAAATTTTTTACTTTTCTGCATTAAAAAGTCTTAGTAACTTAATAAAATTTCCACCAATAAATAAGGGAGAATGTATCTTAATCCACAATCGCATTTGTCTTTTTTCTTCCTAGTTAAGTTCTTCAGTCAAGATTCTTCTTCTTCTTTTTAACTTAGCTAGACCGCAAGATGTACTAATAAAACGAAACGGTTAAGAACATTCTCTTCACACAGCCAACTTTAACAACAACTCTTAATTGTAGCAGTAGTAATAATCTCTTTATTGTACAAAAACACATAATAAAAGTAACATATCATTAGTAAAAGCTAAGTTGAAAGACGAACTTTTTAAATTACATCATCTAAATATTTTCCAGGAACGATCCCAGGACGAAGACGTCTCAATCGCCAACCTAATCACCTCCTGTCTCCAAAAACTGAAGCCTCCAGAAGAAGTCCCTGAAATCCCGGAAACCATCCTACCAGCCCCGGAGACTTTGGTAGCCCAGTTTGCAGCCAGGACTATATATGCTATAGGGGAAGCTAGTGATGAAAGGCTGACTTCTAGTTATTGGTTGAATCTGCCTTCAGTTGGAGGGGAAGAGGATGTCAATGATAATGAGTTGGTAAGTCAGAATTATTATATTCAGTCTACGTCTATCATTTAACTGAGACAGTTGTTAAGAAGTTCTGGTCAGCTACGGATGGAAGGCTTGGTTGTGCAGTAAGTAAAAATTTTATACACTTTTGTATATAAACTTGTATTTTTCCAAAACTGAGCTCCCTTCTTGTCGAAAATCAACTTATTTACTGACTGTGAAATATGTGGTAGACCTATAAGTTCTCCCTTCGACCTATAATCTAGAAAGAGGCGTAGGTCTTGAAAAAGCCGTCAGAAACCCCTGAAGTCCCAGAAGAACTTGGTAGCCCAGTTCTCAGTCAGGACATATAAGGGTATAGGGGAAGCCAATGACGAGAGATTGGCTTCTGTTGGAGGTGAAGAGGATGTCAATGATGAGTTGGTATATACGTATAGTATGAATTTTCTTAAATTTTCTATAAAAAATAAATAAATTAGATACTTTATGGGTGACAATGATTCTGGCGCAGGTCAGGGCTAATGTACTGTGGGTCAATGTACTACCTAACAGTTTTTACTTTCTTTTCTACTTATTTTTTGTAATAATCGATCATGTTCATATCGATCCTCTGTTCTTGTGCTGTAAGAACTTGTACATGTGTAATTAAGTTGGGCAATAAGCTTGTTATATTTTATTCCGTTTCTATGAGTGAAAACCTATCATTGGCTTTCTAATTCTATTATAGTTTTTGGATATGTATAGCGCTGTTGGTTTTCCATGTACCAAAATAAAATAAAATAAATAAATAAAAAGGGACCTTATTGTCGATGGCGCTTACGCCATTGTTAACGTTGCTCCGATATAAATACAATGCCGCGCGACGCTGTGCGGTGTAAGCGCCATCAACAGTAAAGTCCCTTTTTATAGAAAATACCACAAATGATTTTTACGCCTAAGACTCTAATCTGTTAAACAAAAGCCATTGTTTCTTTTGTGCGAGCGGTCAATATATTATGACTTTTAACTTTATGGGAAACAATAGAGACACGCTTCGACCGCTTCGTTCCCTGTGGACTCGCTGTATTACTTAATATGTTACGTACTTTGTTTTCTTTTTAGGTGTGCGTTGACATAATGGAGATAGCTCGTTCGTGCGTGGGTGCGGGTACAGATGTCGCCGGCGCTGTGCGCCGTCTGGCCGGCTGTCGTGCACAGCCTGCGCCTCCTAGGGAGCCTCGACCCCCAGGTCAAATTTAATTTACGAGTACGACCTCAATGGCACACTACGATACGACGTACAGTAATAATTAAAAGCGAATTTTAATTTTTTCAGTGGCTTTATCCCGCGTCCGACCAGAGGGCGCAGATGCATTCCGCTCTAGACCACCCAACACGTCCCGCCCGCCGTCCCTACACGTAGACGACTTCACGGCGCTCCATCCGCCTTACGGAAAACCACAAGCACGGTGAGGATTTTATCCTCTAGTCACTCAATATTTTGCGTGTTATTGTTTATTGTTTATTATTATTTAAGTTAACAATTGTACCTTAACAGCTAGAGCCACAGCGGCACAAATTGGGAGACAGTAATACTTATACATTGGGTACAAAAGTATTTATATGACAATATTAATTATACTTATATAATACTACTTACAGGCATCTCTTGCTCTATCTGTTATATTGTTTCAATCCACAACGAGAGTAATAAATAACATAATATATAATTGTAGCGGCATGCGGCGCGGCGCGGCACCGGACCGCGGGCGCTTCGCCTCGGCGGCTCCCGTCCATCCCCCCCACCAGGGCCATCCCGCCCACCAGGGCCACCCTCCCCACCAGGGCCATCCCCCCCACCAGGGGCCCGCGCACTACCGACATCTGTGAGTTCTAGCATCACTTCATGTTCTGTGCTAATATTACTGTCTGAGGATGGTATTCAATCTCTAATATCTAGGTTATTCCTACTAGTTACCACCAAGTTGTTACCACTGGTAACTACTGGGAAAAAAAATCCCACCAAACCAAGTTGGTGGTAACTACTGGGAATTATTTTTCCCAGTAGTTACCACTGGTAAAAGGTGGGATTTTTTTTCTCAGTAGTTACCACCAAAATGTTGTCAGAGTTCAATACAAATAAAAACAGTATAAATACAGGGTGTTTTTTATAGTCACCTGCAATAATTTAAGGGGTGAATATGTAGGTCATACTAAACAACTTTACTATGGGACCAATACTGAAATCATGAAAAAAAAAAATTTGACTCCCATACGTATATCAACATAAGACTGGCCAAAATGTATGACACAGTACATTTTTTTTAAGTGTTGCATTTCAGTAAACTGCCTTGAAAATTATCAAAAATACTAAAACATTTGTGGTAACTACGGGGGAAAAAAATCCCACCTTTTACCAGTGGTAACTACTGGTAACTGGTAAAAACCCAGTTGTTACCACCAAACCGAGTTGGTGGTAACTACTGGGAATTATTTTTCCTAATAGTTATCAGCGGTAAAAGGTGGGGAAAAAAATCCCAGTAGTGTCCACTGGTAACAACTTGTGAATTTATCAGTACTGCTAGTTACAATAGATGTCGCGACATTAAGACTTTACACATGTTGTACAATCGATAAATTTTCGTTAAATATTGAAATTGTGTTTTACAGTCGCGGCCGCGGCGCCTGGGAGATGGGCGCGTCTCATTTCGGACACTTCCCGCCCGCGCAGTATATGATGAGTAAGTATCATCTTCACCATCTTCACTTTAACTGAAAGTTAACTCCGGCCGGTGTGACGAGACTCGATAAAGTACGTAACGAGCACATCAGAGGAAGCTACAAGGTCGCCCCCATCACCGACAAGATTCAAGAATCCCGATTGAGATGGTACGGACATATCATGAGGCGTGACGAAGACCATGTCGTGAGGAAAACCCTTGCACTACCGGATATTAAGAGAGGCAGAGGCCGCCCGCCTGCTACGTGGTGGTCCACCATATCAATGGATTTGGAACAGAGCCAGTTGAACAAAGAGACAATCCAGGATCGACCGACTTGGCGCTTGAGAACAAGGAGGGCCGACCCAAATAATGGGAAGAGGCACGCAAAGAAGAAGAATCTTCTCCTTGTCCTTTTCCCATTATTTGGGGTCGGGTTTGGGGATATAGTTATATTTCGCCAGGCTTCTCGGTCCTCGGTCATCTCAGGTGGGATTTGGGCTTCTTCCATCTTTACATCCATATCACTCATTACTCTTTGGGGGAAAAAGCGCAGGTAAGTAGCCCAGAAATAGAAGCGCGGCTACACATTTAGTTATGTAGTGAAGGGAATGTTTTTGGTAAAGAAACAGTGATCTCATTTAGAATTAAGTTTCCATATTGTACGCCTCTCTGAGGCAGGACATGAAGACCATTGTACATTAGAATAACATCCCTGTAACTCATGACCAACAATAAATATTTTGATTGATTGATTGATTGAGTGGTAAGACCATGGTAAAAATAAATTACCCATAGAACCACCGGCGAACACTGTTTAGAACGGTGGGACATCGGGGTAAAAAATATACCCGGGGACCCACTGTGGGTCAAAGCAGGGGGATCACGGTTAAAACGCGGTCTGATTGCTTTAAAACTATATAATGATGAACCTAATCCCTTTTTTTCTGTGTTTAGGCTCCATGGGCTGGGGCGGCGCGCGCATGCAGCGCGGGCCGCGACACCGCGCCTTCCTGCGGTAACTGCCGCGCGCACGGTAACTGCCGCGCGCACGGTAACTGCCGCGCGCACGGTAACTGCCGCGCGCACGGTAACTGCCGCGCGCACGGTAACTGCCGCGCGCACGGTAACTGCCGCGCGCACGGTAACTGCCGCGCGCACGGTAACTGCCGCGCGCACGGTAACTGCCGCGCGCACGGTAACTGCCGCGCGCACGGTAACTGCCGCGCGCACGGTAACTGCCGCGCGCACGGTAACTGCCGCGCGCACGGTAACTGCCGCGCGCACGGTAACTGCCGCGCGCACGGTAACTGCCGCGCGCACGGTAACTGCCGCGCGCACGGTAACTGCCGCGCGCACGGTAACTGCCGCGCGCACGGTAACTGCCGCGCGCACGGTAACTGCCGCGCTGATTAAGTTGCTACCGCAAGGAATTACTTGTTTCCATCTTCACTTTAAGTGAAAGTTAAAAACTGTAGAGCCACTGTAGAGGGTGTGGGAGAACTGCTGTTGGTCAAGCAAATCTTGTCAGTAGAAAAAGGCGAGGCAAATTTTCTATGGGGCGATATCCCTTCGCGCCTACATTTTTTAAATTTGCCGGTTTTTCTACTGACAAGATTTGCTTGACCGACTATAAATAGATACCTAAGAAATAAATTAAATTACGTACTAGTAAAGTGAATGTTTTTTTTATCGGCCTGGACCGCCTGTAACGATTCATCTTTATTTTAACCTTTTAGCGCCCCGCACCATCCCACTAACCCGGAGTTAACCGGTTAAACCGTTAACCCAGTGTCAAACTGTACTGGTAACATGGTAACTCCAGGTTTAACCGGTTAACCCGGGTTAGTGAATGGTGCAAGTGGTCCTTAGACGCCGTGTCAAACACAAAAACTGTCACACGGACGCCATGTCACCGAAGTGTCAAAACTGAAATTGAACTTTATGCATATGCACTTAGGTCTATGTTGCTCTGTGGTCTGTGACGGATTAATCCGTCGTTGGACCTGCAGTTCGGATATATCCGTCGTGGCGTCGAAAAGGTTAACAAATTCACTGCCTGCAACGGAACGGATATATACGTTTTCTTTGGCCGGGCCTTGAACGCGTCTGTGAGTTTATTATATTTAACGATTTACGCCGTGCCTTCCACGCACATACACCATATGCGAGTTCTAAATCGTGACTCAACCTGTACCTAAATACTTTATCCTCCTAAGGCCCAAGGTACCTATAGTACTTCTTCAATTCGATGAAATTCAAAACCCTATGATATGGGGTTGGCAAAAACTGTCAATGGTTTGCAGAGATGGCGCCATCATAGCTTGCCCCTTTTTCTATGAAGTTTGGCTTAAAGGGCTGGCATCCAGGGCATTAAAAAAACAAAAATTTGACACAATTCTAGGGATTGACAGGGCAAGCTATGCTGGCGCCATCTGCTAATTATTTCGACCGGCCAACCCCATTGGAAGTTGCATTTCGTCTCGTTAAATTTTCAAACAAATCAAAATAAACTCTATTCTCTTCACTATAGGTTCATTCAGTGGCAAATTTTGGATGTATCATTTGTGTGGCTGGGCCTTAGAAGGCTATAATGACTATAATATACAGGCTGATTCACGAAAGCTGTTACGAATGGAATTAACGTTTCATTGTACGAGTGACACCTGTATCGGTATACAGTCAGAGCCAATTTTATTGGTTAATGTGGTATTTTCATTCATTCCATTCGTGCCAGCTCTTGTGAATCGACCTGTACAGTCGCCATCAGATATATTGGAGCGGCCGAGGTGCTCAAAAATATCTGAACATGCACTAACGCTTTGACAATAGAGATTTATTCAGATTTGAGGATTCTGATGGCGACTGTACATAGTTCAGGTGATATCTAAAATGAAACACAACAATTCTTATCAAACTATATTTCACCACGCGACTCCGGGTAATAAAAACAATATGAGAAAATTTAGAAACAAATCAACTTTATTATCAAGATGAAAAATTAAATCATATATTATATATAAGCTTAAGAAACAGATATGTCACCTGCACGGAACCGAACCCGGTGGAGGTGTCACTATAGCGTAAGAGCCAAGTTCTGGTCTCTCGGACTATATAGGTTACTATAATAAGCCTATATTAAAATTAGGTGTTAAGGGAGCCAAGTTATAATTTTGAAACTATTAACCGTCATATTTTATAATTTAAAGCATTCTAGGGTCGGTTTTATAAAGATGATTAGGCCTCTAGATTTGTTAAATCTTTTTCGAATAGTTCCCGATTTGCCGGATTCCTGTTTCGCCGGATTTACTTTAGTGCGTCACAATCTGAGTATACGAAAATCCGACGAAACAAGAATCCGGCGAATCCGGAACTAACCTTTCACATAATTAAATATACAGTACATTTTTGACGAGGAGTAACATTCCTTTGTAAAACCAAGCAATTATTAAATATTATACAGTATGTTTTATGACATAACTAATAAACAAAGTAAGTACCTAGGTATCTTTATAAAACCAAACCTGAAAGTTAGACTTTTTACCTAGACGTCATTGGTTAAAGTTAAATCAAAGCGATTTATTTGCCTTCTCAATAAATAAATATTGATATAAACGTTTGGTTTTTATTAAACGAAAAACAAGAAACATTACATAGATGTGCTAATTATACGCGTGCGCCCCTGAAGGACAGAACACACGCAATGCGACAAAATTTAGAATACGTTTTAACATTCCTGACAACATACCAAAAACAACTTCCGTAATTGGGTCGGGTTCATTGTTCCCCACCAGATAAACGGCTGGCAAAAAAAATACGTCACTTAGAACTTTTTAGAAGTAGGCAGCAAGGAAAAGTGAGACTACGAGTATACTGCTACTCCTACTGAAAGTCCCATAAGAGCATCTCGTTCGGTCAAATGGGGGAGGGGCCATTTTCTCTCTATATTATTGTACCTCTATGGGGCACTTGCATATTTCACTGCGGATTGACGTCGATCAGTCCGGCAATTGTGGTATGAGATAACCTTCCACACGAATTAAACTAGATTTGATAGGAAATATGATAAAACGCTCTAAAATTTACCCAGCGACGTCATATCGACACCAAATGCACTCACTACCAGTACCGTCTTTACCATAAGGGCACACGGGGCCAATGAACCAAGGCCCCTTCCTCAGGGGGCCCCGATCCTCAGAAGGCCCCGAAGAACAGACAGTAACAGTGAGCAACCGAGTCTGGTCGGGTTGGATGTTAGTTTAATTCGCTTTCCTTACTTTCCAAAAGGGCCCCAGATTCTTGAGTGCATAAGGGCCCCAGCATAGTTTAAGACGGCTCTGCTCACTACAAGCCTGAAGCCAGGTTGGTTAAAAGATTTAAATAAAACCTAATCACAGTCCGAGAGACCACCAACGCTTATACATACAATATAAAATAAAAACAATTATATCACTCAATTTCATAATGCCTTTAACTAAAGAGTAACTTTGTAAAATTTACATTTTCTCATTTAAAATTAAAACTTCACCGCGAATTTCCCATTACTATAATTGTCTTTAGGTAAGTCCAGATCTGCCGAATTCGTTCGCGCGACATTCGCGAACCGATTACACACATACAAAATGCACGCTAGCAGTTAAAGTCCGTCTAAGCGAACTCTGCACAAATTTTGAAGTGGAAAAGTGTGAAAATGTTATGTACTATACCTATATATAAACGTCATATTTTTATAGGAATTTCACGAGATGGTAGGCACTTCCACAGCAGAATCCGTGCGGTAAGCTTAGCACGTGCGCTCCGCGACAGTATCTAACGTGCGAGTTAAGACTACCGGTCTTTTTCTAAATGTATTAATTAGAAAATGATGGGTAGTCTATCTTGTGCGAGATAGTACTTCGTTTTTCTTTTTGTTAAAGGTCCAACATATTATCAACTCGTATCTCTATGCAAAATAGATTAAAAGTCAAATAATAGAAAAAAGGGCCTTAACTCTAACCCCTTATTCAAATAACTTTACGGGCCTGATTAAGTTAAATTATGTTTTATCCCTTTCTTACAAATACATGAGTCAAAATAACAGATAAAGACAAACGATTTATAGCAAATTCAGGCCAGTAACGCGTTTATGAATAACGCCATAAATGACTTTTTTCAGGTAGCCTCGTACACACCCTGTCGCGACGCACTCGTGCTAAGCCAAGATTTAGCTTGGTGCGACTCTAGCGATCCTTTTTCAAAATGGCGGCGCATTTGACAGATCTGGACGCACCGTTTATTTTTTAATTTTTATTTTTTTAATTGGTAAAACATCTCACTAGCATAATATATTTACAAGGCGTTTGCCGCAGTCTGTTCATTGTATAAAAGTATCACTCGCGACTAGCGCATGGCACTGTGGGTCCGGGCGGGCGGCGACTAGTCGCCAGGGTGCTCCGGACACGATCTGTTCACCTCGAACCATTGGTCTATACATCTGGAAAGGAAAGTACATTATATTAGTGATACTTACTCGTACATTCATAACATTATAACAGAAGGGATAAGATAAATATATTCTACTTTAAAGCTGTGTTGTGAATTGAGTGTAGCTCAACATCAAATATCAAATATTTTGATTTGTGTTTTTAAAGTAGTATTTTTTTATACCACGTCGGTGGCAATCAAGCATACGGCCCGCCTGATGGTAAGCAGTTACCGTAGCCCATGGACGCCTGCAACACCAGAGATATTACAGCGTTGCCGACCCTTTAACACTCCTTTTCCTCCTCCTTTTTTGAAGAACCCCATGTTGTAGCCCCTCGGGAAAACCTCGGCAGGGAGCTCATTCCACAGCCGAAGCGTCCGCGGGAGGAAATATAGTAGTAAATTTAAATATTCATTCATTCATTCATAATTTAAGAGCATGGCTCTTGTCGGTGGAGTATGCGCCAGTTTTCTCGGTCCTCGGCCAGGTTCTTTAGGTCCCTGTAAGACACGACATTTGCTTTCGCTTTCAGTTGTTGTGTGTAGCTTGCTCGTGGTTTTCCGCGGCCTCTTCTCGCTTCTATCTTGCCTTCTAATATAGTGTTAAAGAAAGTGTCGTGTCTTATCAAGTGACCTATCATTCTGCCTCGTCTATTTTCTATAGTTCTCAGCAGGTTTCTCTTCTCTCCCACAATTCGAAGCACTTCCTCGTTCGTTTTTTTCTCCGTCCAACTTATTCTTTCCATTCTTCTCCACAACCACATCTCAAAAGCTTCTAATCGCTTCCTATCTTTCTGCCGCATTGTCCACGTCTCACACCCATACAAAGCGATGCTCCAGATGTATATCTTAATTAGGCGTTTTTTTGTACTCTTAGAGATCCTAGCCTTAAGCAAATGTTTTTTGGCGTTGAAAGCTGTTTTCGCCATTGCTATCCTTGATACTATTTCCCCTGTACATCTGGAGTCTTGTGTAATTAAGCTGCCTAAATATCTAAATTTGTTTACTTGTTCTATGTGTGTCCCTCTGATGTCAATTTGTTCCTTAACCGGGTGAGATTTTGAAGCAATTAGTGTTTTAGTTTTATTAGTGTTAATTTTGAGTCCAAATTGTGTAAAGATTAAATCCATCTGTTCCATTACTCTTTTTAATTGAGTTGAACTAGGGGCCAGTGCTGCTATGTCGTCCGCAAATCTAATAAATACTATTCTTTCCCCATTAAATTTGACTCCTCCTTCAGTTTCTTCTAAAATTTTTCTAATGGCACACTCTATAAATATATTAAAAATAAGGGGTGAGAGTGGACAACCCTGCCGCACACCTTGTTTTATCCTTGCTCTGCAACTTTCCTCTCCCACACTAATAATTGTCTCCTGTTCCTTATATAAGTTAAAAATTATTCTTCGGTCTCTGAAGTCTAAGCCTGCCTCCCTTAAAATTTCCATCATGTTCTTCCAATTGACCCTATCAAAGGCCTTTTCCAAGTCGATAAAGGCTATATGTGTGTTTTGGCCCAAGTCTATTCTCCTGTCAACAACCATTCTCAGCGCCAGTATGGCCTCTCTCGTGCCTTTTTTCTGTCGGAATCCATATTGGTCCGGTCCAAGGTACTCTTCCATAACTGGTCTAATTCTATTTTGAATAATTTTCAGCAATATTTTCGATGCCTGTGAGATTAAGCTTAGTGTCCTGTGTTCCTCACATTTTAATGTGTTGGGCTTTTTGGGCAATGTGATAGTTTTACTGACTTGGAAATCCTTTGGTATAACTCCTGTTTTGTATATGTCTTGTGTTATTGAAAAAATCTCTTGTTTAATGGGGTCACATTCTGCATACTTAATGAATTCAATGAATATGCCATCATCGCCTGCGGCTTTTCCATTTTGTATACCTATTAGCGCCTTGTCAAATTCTTCCCTTAGTATATCCGGACCCATTCTATCTTTATCAACTGCTATTTCAGGTTCTATATCTTCTACGTCTAAGCCCTGACCCGCATATAAGTTTTCTATATATCTCTTCCATCTATTTATAATATCTTTATTATTTAGAAGCATTTTCCCTCCCTCATCTAATACCACAGTACTCTTTGTTTTGTAATTCCTACTCATTTCTTTTATATTCTTATATGCTTTATCCGTATGTCCTCTATTCATGTAGTGTTCTATCAAATCACATTTTCTTTCTATGTCTTCTTCCTTTCTCTCCCTGCATTTGCTAGTTATTTTATTTGTAAGTTGCTTGTATTTTATTACACTATCATTATCAGTTTTACCCTTGTAATGTCTTCTTTCAACCATCATGTCTATAATATCTTTTGTTAGCCAATCTTTTCTTGGCACTAACTTTTCCTTTCCTAAGTATTGCTCGGCACTAGTCTTTATGATATCGGTAACCTTATTCCATTTATATTCTATGTCTATTGGTAAATTGTTTGTATTATTATATTCTATATCCTGTTCCTTAATTAATTTCAATTTGTATCCCAGTGTATTACTATATTGCACTCTTATGTCCGGGTCCTTAAGTCTAGTGAGATCAATATTTTTTCTCTTATTCTTTCTAATATTCTTTTTCTTTTCTATAAAATGTTTACTTATAAGTAGATTATGGTCGGAGTTTATATCGGCACCTGGCAAGGTCTTACAATACACTAAGCGGTTTCTATATTTTTGCTTCACAATTATGTAGTCTAACTGGTATCTATTGATGTCTCCCGGCATCTTCCAAGTATAGAGTCTCCGTTTCGGTTGCTTAAATAGCGTGTTAGCAAGTGATAGTTGGTTTTCTTTGCAGAATTGTACTAATCTTTCGCCTCTTGCATTTCTCTTCCCTAATCCAAAACCGCCTACTTCTTTCCCATCTATGCCTTCTCCAACCACTGCATTAAAATCCCCCATAATAATTAGATAATCTTTGTCATTGACCATATCTAATAATGAATCTAAATTATTATACATGTCCTCAATTTCACTTTCTGGATGGGATCCAGTCGGCATATATACTTGGAAAATTACAAGATTTTGCGGATGTGATTTTAGCTTGATTACTGTTATTCTCTCGCTGTGATGAATAGTATTCTCCACTTCTCTTCCCCATTTTTTATTTAGTAGCAATGCCGTCCCATTCGATCCTTGTTTAGCTCCCGTGTATATTATTCTGTGGTTTCCACTCCAGTAATCGCCGCTTCCTCCCCACCTGACTTCACTTATTCCCAAAATATCTATTTTATGTCTAACCATTTCCATCTTGAGTTCTTCTATCTTACCTGGCGGTAGCATTGTCCTCACGTTCCATGTTCCTATTAGGCAAGGGTTTCGCATGATGACGACCGATTCAGCCTTGCGTCTGAACCTGCCGGACTCAGACCGCCACGGGATATTACGTCGTGGAAGCCCGTTGTCAGGGACCATACTATTTTCATTGACTGACATCATACTCTTTTTTATGGGAATTTAGTACGGTGGTTTCCCATTGCCTTCCGTACCACAGTACAGTGGCCGGTCTCCCGCCCAGTGGTGTCCGGTCAGAAGCCCATCCAGATTCCATATCTTCGGCCTTCTGCCAGTACTAGAGCTGCTGTTGTCCGGCTCTAGGGGAATGCCTATTTGATGGCGGCATTGACTCGCCATGTCACACGGTTGTCTTAGGATCTTTGTGGTATTTTTAAGGTAGGCCTGGCCCCCCAAACCTCCCACCACATCCTGATAACCCTGCCGCTGCTGGTTGGGGACTGCTTATTCAGTATATTCGCAGCTGACCACCATATCTGGTGGCCGTATCACTATCCACCACCTGTGACCCCGTTGGTAGCTTGCAGCTCAGCCCCAAAATTTAAATATAACTATATTTAAATTATAAACTAAGATAGATGTCATATATATACCCAATACACTTTATGTATGTGTAGATACTCGTAAGTAGTCAACAACGAAAGTGGCTATAAAAATGCACGGGCACTGAAATCTCATCTCTAAACAAAGGCCTCTCTAAAGGGCCGATAACCTGAAATAGGTCGAGGGCTCGCGGGCTAAACACGGCCTTTGTGCACCGAGTGCACTTTTACAAGGGGCTGCACTGCACTGTCAATTAGGTAAATGCATCTACCGGCTACGCTTAGCTAATTTTTGAAAGTTAAGATTTGCAACTAGGGAAGAATAAAAGTTATATGTTTGACCCTCACCCTTTAACTATGTTGCCGGCTGACAATGTAGTATCTAGGCAAGAAAATGACATAGCTATTAATAATATGTATAAAATTAAGAAGGCGATTACCCCTTGTGGTAGATGCAGAGGCAGGGCAGCCTCGCGATGGTGTCACCGGCGGTGAGATCCTCGAGACAGATGACTCGCTCTTTGAGTAGAGCAGCCCTCTGTAAGATGTACATATAAAGGTCTTACCCCTTGTGGTAGATGCAGAGGCAGGGCAGCCTCGCGATGGTGTCGCCGGCGGTCAGCTCCTCGAGACAGATAACTCGCCCTTTGAGTCGAGCAGCCCTCTGTAAGATGTACATATAAAGGTCTTACCCCTTGTGGTAGATGCAGAGGCAGGGCAGCCTCGCGATGGTGTCGCCGGCGGTGAGACCCTCGAGACAGATCACTCGCTCTTTGAGTAGAGCAGCCCTCTGTAAGATGTACATATAAAGGTCTTACCCCTTGTGGTAGATGCAGAGGCAGGGCAGCCTCGCGATGGTGTCGCCGGCGGTCAGCTCCTCGAGACAGATCACGCACTCGCCCTTTGAGTCGGAGAGCACGTCCTCTGAAATGCCAAAACAACACGTTTTAAAAATATAGTTTTTAGTATAAGCACGTCCACTGCTTGAACTGATTCATTAATTTCATTATGTATCCTACTGCCTAAGGCCATAAACTATATCTACTGCCTAATGTATATATTCGATATTAAAATTTGGGTTTTGGAGACCATCTCACTTAACCACTACTTTCATATTGCACGATGTGCTTCCTTTTAAGTCTTTGTACTGTTTCAGTCTTGTCCTGTAATAAATAATAATTTAATAGTGTAAAGCCTAATAATTTACTTGCAATTTTTTTACCAAATCGTCGGTCCACGTTGTTGGGGGCATTTCTACGCTCTTTTCCTGGTATGTGGTTAACCACAATCACTCATGAATCGTTCAGCCCGAGCGGCCGCTGATTCTACAAGCAATGCAACCCTTGCCAAAGCTTGACAAACCTCAGAACTACGTCGATGAGCTTGGTTCTTCTGCAGTTGTTAATTATTTAATCTTGCAGGGATATTTACTAAACGCTTAAATATGTTTTTACATATGGCCTTATGGCTATATGATGCCTTGAAAAACTGTTTCACTTTCAAACTGTCGTGAGTACGGTTGCGCACTATCAAGTGAACCAGCCGGGCTAGCACATGATTGGTGAGACAGTATCTTGCCGCGACATAGACAACCCGTCTTCTTCTAACTGTATTAATTAAAGAGGGATGCATGGGTAGTCTATCTCGCGGCGAGATACCTTCGCGACAATCATGTGCTAGCCTGGCAGTCCCCAGTACTCTTAAGTACTTTAAAATGGAGTTGGAGACCTAGCCGTCCGAAAAGTCCGACTAAAAATACTAACCGTTATAGGAAAGGCGCGGCCTGGTGAGACACATGACGAGGTGGCACTCGATGTCATCTGGCAGCACGAACTTGCTGCACACTGGACATTTGATTCCTGAAACAACATAAACACTATGTTAGTGGCTAGAAGAAACTACCTATACTTAATGTTAATAAATAAATAAATAATAAGTAAACCTAGTAAGTAGATACCTATAGTTTGTTCTGTACTCTGTATGTAGTTCAAGAAACTCAAGAAAGTACACATAAAAGTGAGAGCGCACTATTCGCCAACAAACTGTCTTCAGTTTGGCGAAAATATTGTATACCTAGTTCTAAGTGTTTTTTGAAATAGATAAATAAATTAAAAAAAATATCACGCCTACACCCAACATCTATAAGGAAATGGAGTCGGACTCGCGCACGAAGGGTGCCGTACCATACGCAAAAAACGGCAAAAAAATCACGTTTATAATTGTATGGGTCCCACAATTTTTTAATTTTTTTATTCTGTTTTTAGTATTTGCTGTTATAGCGGCAATATAAATACATAATCTGTGAAAATTTCAGCTGTCTAGCTATCACGGTTCATGAGATACAGCCTGGTGACAGACGGACGGACAGACTGACAGCGGAGTCTTAGTAATAGGGTCCCGTTTTTACCCTTTGGGTACGGAAGGGGACATTCTAAATTCGTAATTTTTTTTAACTTTTTTATGTCGGTGCCGCGACCGCTCGAAGAGTATCACACTCGGGTTACTGGGATGGTGCAAGTGGCCCTTACAGAAACAAGTGACAAATCAGACATATAGACCGTGATTACCTTTTGTAACAATACCCGGTCCCGGTCACGAAATTCACTACAATATTAAAAGTAATTTACGTAAGGATCACAGAATATTGTTTTGTAAATTGTCACGTAGAAACCTTAGCATTCAACCTGTAGCCTTGACTTCTCACGTAAAAAACTCGTATATACGCGGACGTTACATTCTAGAAAGTCGGTAAATATTCGCAACATATTCCGTGATAAAATTATAACTTCTTTTCTCTATGTCCTATGTGAAGTTTAAGGGATAAACCATGTTTCGTCTGTGATAATGATAAAATAAAAATAAAAGCAATCAAATAACGATCACTTCATAATAACCTAAGTACTAAGTAATAAATAATAATGTGATGTAAGATGAAACGGGATAAGGTCTAAAATCGGGATAAATGCATATAAGTCGACGCACAACCGTGATATCCGCGATAGCCTAAAGCGCACTTCTTTCTTCTATTTTAAATTTTTTATACTACTTATGGCGAGAATGATTTTTTCTGCTCTATTCGGTGCGACTGAGGTTTGAAGTTGAACTCACGATTTTGGCCTACCAACACATACAAAAGGTTAAGCAAAATACATTTAGTGACTCATAGAAAATTCAGCCAGTCAGTCAGTTGCAGGATTCAAAAAATACCGGCTATTTTTAAACCCCTCCATTGCAAACACCTATCCGTTTGTCTGTCGTATAAAACAAAAGAACGTGAACCTTCCTTTGACATCGACAACAAAAGCAATTTAGAAGGTAGTCGGGAAATAGAAAGTATCGAAAGGATTGAGTAAGCTATCTATCGTTTTAAATTTAACCTTTAGTAACCTATAGGAATATGATAAGGCCTATTTCATTATATTCTGAATCAAATCAAAATTACATTTTGTCTTGGCAAGTTTTAATCTGTGGGCGGCTAGAGGTTAAAGGCCTGTGCGCACCGGATGCGTGTGCAAAGTCGTGCAGGTGCGCGTTGCAATATACAGATCCTTATGAGAGACGGCACATCGCTTGCGTGACGTGTGCGTGCACGGCTCCAACATTTTAGAGCAAAACGTCTACGCACGCGCAGCCGGCGTGCTCTGGCCTTAAAGGAGTAATTTTAGCGAATCATTTCTCCGTCGCGTATCATAATCGTAGGTCACGAAATGAAATGCGTTCATGATGTAGGTATTTTTCGCGGCTTTACCTATGTCATGACAGTGTTAATGTAAAAAAATGTCACAAAAGAAATTGGCCCTATAAAAAAAAACTTTATTTTATTACACCGTGATATTTACTCCCGGGTACAGATAACAATTAAAATGAGGACTTGTGACTAATAATTAATTGTCATAAATGACTGCGTCAATACTCGTATCGCCACATCCAAATGTGATTTATGTATTATTGTTCAGTTCAATGATCTATTGTCATTGATACTGTCATTCGCTTGTTATTAGATTACTAGGAAGCCGTCAGACTGACGACTAAACATATTAATGAACCGACGTCAAACATAGCGACACATAAAGAACGCCGGGACACGAGAAATATGAGTTCGTAGCATCGTTCGTAAAATATAATTATATATCATATCATTCTTGGTTCCTGGTAATTTTAGTATTAAACTTAGTAATTTAGAGAAGCGAACGAATGAAATTTTAAGGATAAACAAATAAATAAATATTTGGAGATAATCTTACACAGCCCCAAACTAAGCAAAGCTTCTACTACGGGTAAAAGGCGACGATATACAATACGTAGAAAAATAAATACTTATACATAGAAAACACCCATTTCATCACAAATTAGCAGTCTTTTTTCCAAGTTTTTCGTCAGGGCTGACTCTACACCGACTGTGACGTGACAATATTCGGCAGTGCCACAATAAACGTGACGTATATAGTGACATTTCCAGACATCAAAGCATTGGTGTAACTAAACGACCTTATAAACCTACCTCAGCAATGATTGCTATAACCATGGTACATAGGTATTTCTCAGGGCCCAACGCATTATCTTGACGCAACCCCGCCATATTGACCGTCGTGACGTGCATTTGATTGCATCAGTCATCACAGGCTAATGAACGCCTAATAAACTTAAGACGTCTGCTTAGAACGTTACTAGTCATCGAACTACGTCTATGTGTACCTACCTAATCCACCTTCTATACCGCAATCGTACATATACCAATGCTAGCCATATTACTATGTTCTCAGGGCCCAACGCATTTTCCTGACGCAACTTCGCCATATTGACCGTCGTGACGTGATGTGATTGCAATCATTGCAGGCTAATGAACGCCTAATAAAGATACACGGCTTCTGATTTTAGCTGTAGTTATCTACTACCTGTATGCGTACCGTCGATGTAATGTAAACCTTATTCGAAGGACATATGGTCCATCGACAGCTAGTTAAGTGTGCTTAGTATGTACCATCAAGTGAGGTTACTTCAATCGCTAATTCGCTACTTGTTTTGGATAAGTAAGCGTGTTCTAATTAAGTTTCTTCTATGATATGATTTATTTTATGATTGACTAACACTTTAGTCTATAGTTATTAGATATAACCATACGAGTATAAGTGTTAAAACTTTTTTAACATTATGTTATATTCCAAATACTATTCATCCATACTAATATTATAAATGCGAAAGTCTGTCTGTCTGTCTGTCTGTGTGTTCCCTCTTCACGCTTAAACCGCTGAACCGATTTAGTTGAAATTTGGTACACAGATAGTTTGAGTCCCGGGGAAGGACATAGGATACTTTTTATCCCAGAACTCACCCCTCAAGGGGTTGAAAAGGGGGGTGGAAATTTGTATGGGGAATCAATAACCGCTGAAGCGATTTAGATGAAACTTGGTATGGGGATAGTTTGAGCTGTGGGAAAGGATATAAAATAATTTCGGGGATAATCATTCCTTAAGGGTGTAAAAAATGGGGTGGAAATGTGGACAAATTTGGGGGTGAAAAAAGGATGGATTAAAAAGCAGATAAGAATTAAGGTACCCAAATTACTAATTCCACGCAGACGAAGTCGCGGGCAAAAGCTAGTATTTTATAAAAGGAAGAGAAGCTTAATCAAAGCTATCCTAGTAAATAGAACCCAGCCAAACAAATAAACGAAAACGTTTCATATTACAATTCACAATAATATCGATTATCGACTTCCTACATATTTAATCATAACTAATTATAAAATAATTAAACTCTAGCCTCGCGTTCAGTTAAAAGGGTTTACAATTTGTATCGATTTTTTAACTAAGTATTACACACAAACTACTCATTCCTACTTTACGTTTTATGTACCATACGAAATCAAACCGGGACACGAATGATACTTGGATTTCCCGTTCATCATCAATATCAATTTGACAGTTTTGTAACGATATTTATTATAACATCAACGCACGAATTAGATTTAGAGCAGAAAACTATTAAATAAATGAATTGATTACCTAGCCATCATCATCTACGTCAAATACGTCCTCTCAGGGCAAAGAAGGGCCAATCTATCGTTCTAAAGTAACTCGGTCACTTCATAATATAATAAATATATTATATTTATGCCTTGGTCACAGGTACCGATTATAGTGGCGATAGACCTGTCCCTCTTAAATTAATACAGTTAGAAAAAGACGGGTAGTCTATCTCGCGGCGAGATACTGTCGCGCCAATCATGTGCTAGGCCTTAGAGGCAGAGAGAGTTAAAATAGTAAATATATGAAGTGACCGAGTTAGATGTATTGTAGGTCCATGTTTGCAGGGTGCAGATTTCCTTACCGCTATTTCCATGAAGTTTTCCATCACCAGAACTCATTGGTACGAAACGACACGACGCTACTTACTTAGCTCTAAATTATTACAATTATGAAAAATTATTCTTATATTCTACTCTTATTTAATTCTTTGCAGCGATAAAACGAATAAAACAAAATTTGTGACAATGTCACAAAGACTGACATAATTCCCTATTGCTCTTTTTACTTTCTCTGTAAATAGTTTGGTTAAGAATGAGACTATATCCTTGTTCCTAGAGTCTAGGTCTAGACTGAACATCTAAAACCAGAGATCTGTGCAATGCGACAAAATTAAAAACGAGTTTTAACTTTTAACATTCCTGATAAGAAATCATTTGTATCAATTTATAAAAAAAAAAACCTATTTAAAATTGTCAGTGAAAAGAGATTCAAAACATCGTTTTAGCCCGCAATATAACAGGAAAACCGCATATGTAATATGTATTCGTACGTGTTTGATATTCTGACGCCTGATGTAGGTACTGGCGGCGTCAATGTACGAAAATATATCTTAGGAGCTGTTTATAACACCGTCGAAACGTAGTTAATATGTATGAGTGTGGATACTTCGTTTTATATCTTCGATCGTCAGTGGATTTAATTTAAGAGCGAACACATTTCTTTAGAATGCTGAATAGTGTTTGTTTTCAAATACAATTTATTAACCGAGCGAAAGCGAAGACTCCGTTTCATTTTGGGCAAAAATACTTATATATTTCCGGTTAACTGGCTGTTTTCCTCTAGAGGTCGCATTTTCCGACCGATTCTCGTGAAATGTAGTCGATATTTGGTTTATCAATAGTTTTTCGAAATTATTTCAACAGTAGAGCCACGTCTATAAAACAATACAGTCATTCGACGAAGCCGTCTAGACAGGGCAATCGTGCGGGGTGCGAGGGGTGTACCGCGCGTACCCGAGCTGCATACATTCGCCATTGTTAGTAGCTCGGTACACGTCAGTCGTCGGTCCACTGTATACTTTTTACACTGTGGTAAAGCCATGGGTTTATTAGACATAACTATGGAACAATTTATATTCTTAGTTCTTCTATATATATCATCAACAACTAAAGATGTACCAATGTATGATGATGGTGATGTTATACCAAAGAAAAAGTGACCAAGGCCTCTAGTGGCCAGGACTTCTAGACAACCCTGGTCACCCCGGCGCCCATCCAAATTTTTCCAGTATCTGCTATTTATGACAAGGTTTAAAGATGTCAGCCGAAAAAGGTGAAGATGCTAGTTCCATTTCACTCCTAGGTATCTGCATGACCTGCTGGCCTAGCCAAGGTGACAATCGCTATAGCTTCGCCATCGAATCGCTTTGTGTCTCTCTATCACTCTTCCATATTAGTGTGACAGTGACAGTTGAGTTTCGTTCGCTACGTAGCGTTAGCGATTGGCATGTTGTCTACGGGGCCTTTAAAAGGTCTAGAGTATTCGAGAACGAATGGCAATGGCACTAAACGGCATAGCACTTATTTCACAAACCCTAATCAACTAGCTTTATTAGCCCAAGGCAACTGTGGTAGCAAAAAACACTATCCGTATACTCGTCACGTACTTCGTCTTATTATACCAAAACGTCTTAAGAATGTTTAATCCGCACGCACATACGTCTATTTGCTTATAATTGGCTAAGGTGGATTACGCTACGGCGCTTTAATGTTACTGGTTCATTAAATAGGAACTTGTTAGGTATACTGATTAAAAAACTGGAGAAATTATGCGAGGAGCTGTGTTGTATGGAATGCTAGGTCTAAGCATAGAGTAACTTATACTAGAGCGGTACTGTCATAGTAAATTTTGTAACCCCAGTAAATTCACTGCCATCTGTCGACACACTTTAAAACTAAAAATGAAGATTTATAAAAATACGATAGAATGTATTTAAATATAGATAAATGATTTTTTTTATTTGCATTAATTATTTTTATGATTTTGACCCATGTTCTTTCGATGATATGCGTTAAAATTGTTAAATAACAAACGAAACCGTCAACGCCATCTATACGACTGTAGGCCAAAACTAGTAGCGCCCTCTGAACGAGAATCAAATTTTCTTGATTTTCGAGGCACGTTTTTTCCTTAGACTGTATCCATCTATTACGGAGTTATATCTATCTTTGGTCTAAGTCTCCTAGCGGTAATAAAACGTAACGTATATATAGTGTAAATATGTATTAACGCTTAAATTACTGTCGACATACCTAGTACATTGCGAAGTCAGGTACTTTTTACCAGTAATTTGGCTAAAAAAGTAATTATAATATCAAAATAAAATACTAACGTATATATAGTGTAAATATATATTAACGCTTAAATTAGTTTCGACATACCTAGTACATTGCGAAGTCAGGTACTTTTTACCAGTAATTTGGCTAAAAAAGTAATTATAATATCAAAATAAAATACTAACGTATATATAGTGTAAATATGCATTAACGCTTAAATTACTGTCGACATACCTAGTACATTGCGAAGTCAGGTACTTTTTACCAGTAATTTGGCTAAAAAAGTAATTATAATATCATAGTTTTTTGGAAATATATATGTATATTAAAATCTTCACAAAATATGAGCATTTTATGGAATTATTTGAGAATAAGACAAACACCACTCATATATTTAATCATCCTTAACAAAATGTCCCATTAATCAATTGCTTAAAAGCCCATCTTACTTATTCCGAAGCTCAGGTGGCTTTCAATAACGATATCGAAGTCATTGTGCACGAAACAAAGGCTCCATGAATTCCAATATGGCAGACTCACGGACCATTCGCTCTATTTGACCAGTAGTCCAACCAACGGAGTCTTTCATATACTGATTTAAACGAAAACGATTTTCACTCATAATTTTAAAACTAACACTGGACTTAATCGCGTACAAACTTACGTTTATTTATGGATGTACGGAAACACTAGTGCCGTGATGTAACCGACGTTGTAGTCTACAGCAGAATTTACTAAACGAGTAAAGTCCTCTAAACGCGCGATCCTTACCTACTAAAGATACTTTTAGTTATTTGGGCCAAATAACCAGCACCTGTCAAAGAAAATGTACGCTAAATAAGTTCCAGCTAACTCGTAGTCCTACGAATATGTTCAACGTAGGGTGCGTGGGGGTAAGATTGAAGCGGGTTTTTCATGCGGGGTAAGATGAAAAGTCGCCCGTAATGCTTCGGCATACGAACGATTTTTTGTCGTACCCCTCATTAAAAACCCGTTCAATCTTACCCCAACGCACTTTAAAACAATCCAATATCTAATAATCTAATCTCAGGTCAACGTCACAATAATTTCAACAAGCAAAGCGCATAGCCCTATTAAATCTATTTACTTGTGGCGCCTGAGTGACTGAATTTGAACTCCAGGCCCGGAGAACTAAGGGGTAGAGATTTTATCGCCCTTCTCCTATACTTATAAACGACGAAACGCGCTTTCACCCTATCCGCCTATCGGCTATCTTCGAAATCTACGTATATCATCTACCGCTGGGCGCAGCCTCTCCATAAAGGGAACAGGTTCGTAGTAAAAACACACTGAATTCGAACGGCTCAGCTACGAATGAGAACAATGTTCAGCAAAGTCACCGAATCATGTCAATACGACTCACTACTGAGTAGCTACAGAGGCCTACTTCAAGAAGAAGCCCA
Source organism: Cydia strobilella (assembly GCF_947568885.1). NCBI lineage: Eukaryota > Metazoa > Arthropoda > Insecta > Lepidoptera > Tortricidae > Cydia > Cydia strobilella. The sequence continues at coordinate 15,870,771 of NC_086051.1, read as the reverse complement.
ACGCATATCAGAGGGCCTGCCGCGAACCACGTTCGACGTGGTGCCTCCCTGTCACACTTATACGTACGAATTTACAAGTGCGACAGAGAGGCAACGCGCGAACCACGCCTCCAGAACTCGCACACCGTTAAATGTCTGCAGTTCTATGCAGATTACTTCAATATCACCAATAGGTACACTTTAGTATTTTGTTTCACCAAAAAAACAGTTGCTAGGTTGGTATTCCATCGGTCCAATGTGTATTTGCTTCTCACATTTTGCCTAATGAGAGAGTGAGACGCAATGCACATAGGACAAAGAAATTGGACAGGTGGGATACTACCCTAAATCAAATTAAATCAAATGTGTCGTTTCCAAGCAATAAGTCCCACTTTGTTGCTTTGACAGGTTATTCGTACAAGCAAAACATAAAAATACAGGCAAATCTCGTCCTTATGGTAAGCGACAAAGTGGGACCTTTGACTAGACTCTGACAACAATAATGAAATACTGCCTGGTTGATTGGAATACCGTTCCCATTTACCATCCTTGGAATCGACCCAGCTCGTAAATAATCAGCAAACTGAACAACACTTTCATGAAAATTATAATTTGGAATCGCTTTTCATTTGGCCCGGGAATTGGAGAGGCTATTGACAGCAGATTAAAATCGAGATTCAAAGTCGAATCGTATTTATTTTACGATTTACGTCATAATATTTTTTTTTAAAGTGCAAAAATTACTGCCTTGGGTGAGACTTGAACTCACGGCCTCTGGATTGATACTCTAGCGCTCTGCTAACTAAGCCACCAAGACCTCAACCATAGCCGAATCTTTCCACCATATGTGTCTAGGGGACCCTAGCGACATCTACCGTAAGAGCTTTACACACAAAGAGGAGTTCCAAGTTATATTCAAGTCATACCCACACTTATTTAATTTTTAAGAAGGAGAAACGTCTGCGACCGATGCCGGAGGTAGGTATATATATGTATAACATATAGGTTGTTAAACCGTTAAGTGTTCAGAGCAATAAGCCGTTACTGTGCTGTATTATATTTGAGTAATATGTTTACGTAATACAGCAATATCGATATGTTAGTTTGTACCGAACGCCTCTTGCAACGTTCGACAAATGATTGGAGAGCTAAACATTAAATCGAGTCGTGAGTTTTCGCTTGAATATAGTAAACATTTAGTTTTTTAATAATATTATTAGCATTTTTTTAACCCTGTGTGGACGCTCGAAGCGAAGCGTTCGGCGGGGCGTGCAGCGTGGCGTCGGGCTCACAAGTGATTTGAGCAGCGTGCACTAAGGCCGCTCCTATACGTTTGCATTTGTTTAACATGCACGCCGCACTCCCCGCCCCGCTGCACGCTCAACTCGAGCGTCCACTCAGGCCTTACACTAAGGTTCTCCCTACATATGTCGACGCGGAATCGGCAAAAGCCGATAGAAAAAGTCGTCATTCGGCTCGGCTCGCATCGGCCGAAACCTGCCGACGCGTCGACGCCTCTTTCGCTCTTATTGCGCAGACAAAGGTTTTTTCTATCGGTCTTTGCCGATTCCGCGTCGACACATGTAAGGAGACCCCACGGAAGAAAGAATGAGGGCGCCGTTGTGGGAGACCCTAACGGAAGCATACGCGTAAACGTGAATTTCTGCCTCGTAGCTCGGAACGTTCGAATGTAAACTGCAGCTGCATTACTGTTCGGGCGTCGTTGTTGCCGCAACTGCATGTATGTGTCAAGTGCTTGATAAAATAATTGACGTTCGAGGCCGCGTTACTGCATTACTGTAGTGACTTGTGACATTACTGCTGTGGTATTAACTCGGGCGCTTTCATTATCAAAAAAGGGGTTCTTCAAAAAAGGAGTGTACAGGTTTTTAAAGGGTCGGCAACGCGCGTGTAATATCTCCGGTGTTGCAGGCGTCCATAGGCTACGGTAACTGCTTACCACCAGGCGGGCCGTATGCTTGATTGCCCGGTGGCGTGGTATAAAATTTTTTTTATCAATTTCCTTAATAAAATAATAAGTGACGGAGTAAATGTCATAACATCATCAACCATCATCATCATTCCACGCAGACGACGTTTCGGGTAGAACCTATATTTTGAATAAATGAATTGAATTCCACAATATTTTCTCATTGCAGCTCCCAAATGCTTCTAATCTGGCTGCTCGTCATCCCATCAGTGGCCACCTTCGTGTGCAAAGGTGCCTGCGAACGCTGTGCGAAGGACACGAACCACGGTTCCGCCTCCTGTGCTCTGTGCAGGTGCTATACTATCCGCGAATCAAACTGACAGGGTTCATGTGTTACTTCTCTCTCTTGTCACGCCAAGCAAGCGTGAAAGAGAAGTTTTACTATCTCGGTCATCGTTTGGTTTGCGGATAGTAAAACAGCAAAACTCTTGAGTACTTTTACTAACATACAGGTTGACATCAAAACGATATTTGAATCATACGGTTTGGTGTCAGGTGCAAGTTCGAATTGGCCTGTCAGTTTACAGAGTGAAAGGTACGCACCATCCGATTCAAACACCGACATCACATCCGACATTAGATCCGACATTTTCCGATTCAAAATACCGGAAAAATGTTATGCACCTTTTCTCAATAAATGGATCTATCCACATAAACGTAAAATCTTACTCGAGTAGAAGAAATAACATGATATTTTTAAGGCCGGGATCTGTCCCTTTTGACTCTTTTGTCATAAAAGAACAAAGATAATCAGATAAGGTAGATAGCTCTAAATAGTTCATCATATTTCATACAGCACTGACAACTTTGCTAATTTTTATCAACCCACATTCAAGTTATCACATTTCGATTTTATCAATCCCCTGATAATTTTTAGGGATTGCAAGAGGTTCGAAAATCGTCGCATGATGGATTTCACCCAAAGGATACCAACTCTAAGCGACCAGCAGAAGGAAGATTTGAAAGAATTGGAGAAATCAGAGTTCAAAAAAATTATGCAGGAGTACGGATTGCAGCCAGAGGATTTGGTAGATACTGACATTGAGACTAGTATGGAGGATATGCAGACTCCTCATCCTATTAAGGAAAGAACCAGGCCTGATCCTACCAGTGAGTTGTCAGTAATCCTACCGGCTGCGCCAAGTAAAAGTATAGGGAACACTTCAATCAAACGACAAGATCGAGCAATGACTGCCTGTTTTCTTCTCAGAGACGGGTAGAGATACAGAGTACATAATATGACAAAGAACATCTCTTTTTTTTACGGCCGCCTAGCCTAGTCGGTAGTGACCCTGCCTATAAAGCAGGATTTCCCGGGTTCGAATCCTGGTAAAGGCATTTATTTGTGTATTTATCACAAATATTTGTTCCTGAGTAATGGATGTTTTCTATGTAGGTACAGAAGCGGCAAATAATCTATCATATTTTTTCAGATACATATTTATTCATTTTTAATATTCATTATTAATATTTTTTTTTTAATTTTTTTTCTCAAAAACGGCTCCAGCAATTTCACAACACAAGACTTGTGTTGTGAAATTGCTAAGTACAAAGTTTCAGAGCAAACTAGCTACTCGTTTTAAAATGAGAGCGTAACCGTTTGTTTGGAGAACCGAGCTTGCCGGGGGGGTTAAAGTTACAAAACAAACGGCACTCCGGCATCGCTTCATGGTAGGAATCCAAAAAATACGCACGAAGCGTTTTGCTTCCACATTTCTTATGCGAACTGCCAAGGAGTGGAACGCCCTGCCCGAGTCTGTGTTTCCGCATGAGTACAATCTGGGGCTCTTCAAGGCAAGAGTTAATAGGTATCTCATAGGTAAGCGTGCTCCACCGTAGACCGCATCATCACTTACCATCAGGTGGGATCGTGGTCAAACGCCTGCCTATTCATCATAAAAAAAAAAAGTTGGCTCGATAGTAACAAAAAGGTCACGTCTCGTGAGTTACGAGAGAAGTTTTTAAGAATCATAATGTTTTTGTCCACCTAACCCATCATCGTATCTTTATTGGAGTTTTTTATTTTATTTAATCAGACGTCAAGATCTTATTCGTCCTGCCTAGTAGGTATTTTGAAACCTTCAAAAATTACGGTCGACGGTATTTATTCTGTACTTCTAATGTCTTTGCCGTTTATGAACCGATTATAAAAAACACTTTATAGAATAGGGGGTATTACTGCAATGTTCTGCCACCTGAGTTTAGTAAACCATAGAGTAACTTATACATACTGTGCCTTTAACAGTTTTTTTGACAAGTTTTCAGAGATAATGAAATACCGGGAAACGCGAATCCTAAATTTCGCTATCTGCCTCTTTATCGTTTGAATATGCAAGAGTGACACAGATGTTAGATAATGAAATTTCAATCTTCTTGTTTTGCGATAGACCCTGAGATTGTGGTAGTGGCGCCCCCTGCGCAGATTTTCGCGTAGTATAGGGAATATTCAAATTGGCTCTGCAACCTGCAACTAAATGGTAGATTTATCTTTGAACCACGAGGTTTCTTACTGTACTGCAGTCTTGCCGTATATCCTTACCTGTAACAAATTAAGAACACATTAAACATTATACACCTATGTGTCCTATGTTACAGAAAATAATCTTCATAATTCGGGATTATTTCTTTAAAATAAGATAACTGATCTTTTCCTGGTGACCTTTTTAAATATTTAATGTTCAATGTAGTGTTACTTTGTAAATTAATACGCTAAGCGCCACTTGCATCATCCCACTAACCCGGGATTAACCGGTTAAACCGTTAACCCAGTGTGAAATTGTACTGGTAACCATGGTAACTCCAGGTTTAACCGGTTAACCCGGGTTAGTGGGATGGTGCAAGTGGAGTTTAGGAAACAAGTTCCAATTGCACTGATTCTCTAACTAATATGCCTTAGTAAAGACGGGCCTACGAATGGGGCCATTACATTGGTGTCCAATCGCGTTGTGCGACGAATGCGAGCCAATGACGGCACATCTCATCGACCAATCGCGAATGCGACAAACGCGAGTCTTCGCCTGTTACGTCGAAATTATTATGAACGGGCCTATCTTTACTGTTGAAATCTTTGTTAATTTCAGGTTGCGTAAATTTAATCGAATGCTTTGTAAAATCGACGGAGGTGGAGGAGGACTACAGTGGCAGATTACTGATAGGCAAAGCAAAGACAACGACTAAAGCGAAAAAACACAAGTGCTCTCCACGTTTTACTCCCAGCCCTACAAGTTTCACTCCCAGCCCTACACATTTCACTCCCAGCCCTACACGTTGTCCGCCTGTCACGCCTTGTAAGAAAGCCTTAAAGAAGATCACACGACCGGATTACACGACGGACGTACAAACAAGCTCCACGTTACCTTATAAGTCAATTTTAAACAATATAGTGACTCTAAGAGACTCGGACTACGATTTAAATGACCACGGTACTTAATTACTTTATTAACTTGAATATCACGGACGCGATATAGGGTCAGCAATATGACAATGAAAATTCAAGTTAATATTTAACATTGAGGTCGTTTTTTGTCCAATTTCGATCACTGGGACTCAAGAGTAAAGACAAGTGTCATTACTAACCTAATTCTGAAACTTACAATGCTTTAAAAAAAATGTTCTGTTACCTTGAAATTGGCAAATAAGGAAAAATAGTAGATAGGAAGCAAAATGACATATTTACGGCGAGGGTGTATATTGAATCCTGAACGAAGCGAAGGATTCTACAATATAATCTCGAGCGTAGCAATGGATTCTAAAATATAATCTTAAGCGCAGTGGGGCATTTAAGTGTTAACGCCCAAGGTGGAAATAGTTTTGCTACCATGTGATACATACTGCTTTTGAAACATCACTTATGCTATGAGGAAATTATCACGTTTCAAAACATTATTTAAGCTAACAAAATTGTATGCAAAAAAATAATAATTGTGTCCTAGGACCGAAAAATAGTACTGTGATCCCTCCTAGCAGGGGAGGAATGTGTCACTTTGATCCCTCCTAGCAGGGAAGAAAAAGCCCCTTTCCGAAGAGGTGATGTGAAAAAAAACATTATCTCAATAAAAAGCGGTAATAAATTGTGTATCTTTAAAGACATACACAACCAAGCTCTTTCTTTTAAATTTGTATTATTTCTGATACTAAAATGACATTTTAAGTAGCTAATTAAATGCTTTTGTTATCATTTTGTATTAAAATTACGGTCCGGTACGGATTAATTGGGGTATTTTAAATGTAATATAAAAAATCCGACAAGTGCTAGTCAGAATCGCCCACCGAGGGTTCCGTACTAACATTTTTTTTTAATTTATAGTTTTCAGATTTTTCCCTCTACTTGTAGTGTAAGACGATATTACTTGCCCAATTTCATAGTTCTAGGTCAACGGGAAGTGCCCTATACATTTTGATTTTGACGGACGGACGGACAACGGTTCCTATAAGGGTTCCGTTTTTTTCTTTTTGGGGTACGGAACCCTAAAAACAAGATTTACCTCGTTTACAATTTTAAAAACTTTGCTAAAAACAAAATTATTCTTTATTTTTAGGTTGTCCTACCCAGCCCATTTGCTCTGATTACGAAGACTATGAAATGCGAGTAACAAAAAGGGGATCCGTCTCTCTGCCAAAGATTATCACGAAAACATGTTGTCCCAAGAAACTGCTTAAGATGCTAACCACAACAACACCTTGTGTGACTTGTATGCCTTTTTGCCAGCAACCTTGCGTTATTATGTCACAAACACCCTTTCTAACAACATCAACTCATGAGACTCGGGTAACTCTTATAACAACAAAACCAATGACAGAAAAAAATATGCCAAACGAGAGAAGTGAAGAAAACGAAAAAATCCTACCAAAAGAAGAAATAACTAAAAGATCTACTGAAGGAACGACGAAGGACTATATTTACGTCTATGTAGGCGTTCCAAAAGATGTGAAACATTTACGTAAAGGCTAAACACGCAAAAATACTTCACAGACATAGTCACCTATATAGTTTTAATCCTAAAAATTGCATGTATCTTAACTAATCCAGGTAAAAACCTGAATCTTATCTTAATCACCAATAGCACAGAATAAATAATAGTACTAGGTACAGAAGATTCACTCTCTAACAAAACTCGTCTATTACGACAAATATGGCCGCTAGGTGGCGCAAGCGCGAAGGCGGTGGCGCAGGCGTCCGTTGCGTAGCGGTGCGCGGCAACTATACTATGGCTAGACACCAAAATTGGTGTGGGCCGCATGTACTTGTAGCGACGCGACGAAATCGCGGAGTGGGCCACGCCTGCCAATAGGGGGTAGTACTGCAATGTTCTGCCACCAGAGTGCAGCACTAGCCCGTTTAGTAAACCATAGAGTAACTTATACATATCCTTTAACAGTTTTTTGACAAGTTTTGAGAGATAATAAAATATGACATTGATCCACCAAGGCAGTGTTTACAGAGAACCTACCGGGAAACGTAAATACGAAATTTCGCTATCTGCCTCTTTATCGCTCGAATATGCAAGCGTGATAGAGATGTTAGATAACGAAATTAAGATTTTCTTGTTTTGCGATAGACCCTCAGATTGTGGTAGTGGCGCCCCCTGCGCCGAGTTTCGCGTAATATTCCCTATTGTAAAAAATTAAAAATATCTTCCTTTTCTAGTTAACTCGCATGACATACAAATGTACATCTGGGCTGTGTTGCATTATAAACTACAATTAATATTACAAGCGGAACTCCTTTTCTAATAAGTCGAATTAGATTATTATGCAACACGGCCCTGGGTTTCCGAGGCCTATCCTAGTGCGGAGACCCCTGGAATCTCCAAAAGTTAATTCAGTTATACACCAACTCTTAAGAGAGAATTAACTCTTAAGAGTAAGCTACGCTAATATCCACGAAGCTGTTTAGGATACGCGCTTAATTTATGTCGTAAGGATACACAATACACAGCACTTCTGTGCGGAAAATATGTAGGTATGTAGACATAAACAAAGCCAGTCAAAAGTAAATAACAACATCATTATGTTGGCTTTTAACTTTGAATTAAGTCGCTTTAAACAATAACAAAGACTCTTTTCCTATCGAAATTAGCTCAAGGAAAATTGTTTTGCTTCCCTGTACGGAATAGGATTAAAACACATACATATTTACCGATGCCACATTTGCCAAGAAGTAATCTTCTTAATAAAACAAACATAAACCACCAAACTTACCTACTGATTAAACCCATAATGTTAAAAATGTAAAAGTAGGTACAGGACAAATCAAATTAGTTTTTATTTTTATTTTATTTTTGTTTTTTAAATAGACACACTACTTTTATAAAACAATAAACTGAAAAAGATGTCATATCACCATCATTTCAACCTTCAGTCGCCCACTGCTGAGCATAGGCCTCTCTTCGTGTACGCCACTTATCCCGGTCCTGGGCTAATCTCATCCAAAAGTGCCCCGCGATTATTCGAACGTCATCCACCCAACGAGCCAACGGACGCCAGGCGCTTTTATCCGAAAGCAGCCACCAATACGTCAACATTTTGGTCCACCTGCCATCACTCTGCCTGGCAACATATTGTTTATTTATTGTTTATTTATTTATATCAATCAGACAGCACTAACAGATAAACCTTACGTGCTATTTGGCATTATATTACTTATTATCTAACATGCATTAATTACTTTAAAATAGAAGGAAAAAAAATACAATATTTGGCAAGACAAATCCCGCCCAACTCCATTTAAGCTTGGTAATGACGTCACTCATATCTCGCGCCTTGGTGCGGCGTCGGATCTCGGCATTCCTCACTCGTGCGCATGTCATATACTAATGAAAAAGTGACGAAGTGGCCTAGGCGGGAAGCGAACCCGCGTCTTCAGCTTACGCCTGACCACTAGATCAACCGGCCACCCGAGTTTCACCGATAGTCCGACCCTTTGACCGTCAAAGACGTCAACTGACGCGCGCGGCCACACACCAATATGAACCTTCGTGCATTGCGACAAGGTTCACGAATTTCACGATGACGTGCCGTGTATTGTTAACATTTAGTACGATGAAGTAGTACATAGTACATGTCACTCGAGAGCGCCATAACTCAGCAGTATATTGCATTGCACATGTCACACGCATTCTTGCATCAACAATGATATGATTTATCGGTTCGAAGAAAGCCTACCGTGACTACCGTGCCCGTGTCAGCTACATGTCTTGCGAATTGTAAAACAATGACTCATATCAAAATATGTATTTAGTACTGGTTTGTTATCTTAGTGTCTGACAATATGCAATTAATTTCGAACGGAAGTTGTACTTAATGATGATAGTTAATTAGATTGTACGCTGCTTATATTGCTTACTTTTAGATATTTCTCAACTGTCGTGCCAGTCATAAACATCAGGGGTTTAGGAAATTTTTGTAAGTAAACATTTTGTCTCAGAAGGCGGTCTTTCCTAATTACCTATTCGTACCTATAGGTACTTATTTTCTTGTCACTATTAGTGTGGAAAATGTTTTTCTAGTATTGAATAACAATCCCGTCCTTATATCTAATGTTACTGTATTTTCGCGAACGCATGGAGCGCCATAATCGCTCAGCGACTAAGCTCCTAAAATTATGAAAAAAAAAAACCGTCAGCCAGGGGACAAAAATCACCTTTTGTAAGAAGACATATTAATCGTTTTACTAATGGAGTCTCAGGAGAACGTAACCATGGCAACGAGTGACAAGAGAAAGTTGATTTACTCACAAACCCATTGTATGGGAAATGTTCTCGCTCGAGATAATTTCCCACAGTAAATTGAGAACGTTCTCGAGAAGGGCACAACTAAATATGTGTTACAAGAATAAGCAATGTATTTAGGACCCGTACCACGAGTCACTGACAGTGTTAACACTGACATACGTTAAACGTCTACGTAATTTAGTTTCTATACACCTCGCTCGCACTAATATGCCAGTACGAGTGAGATGCATAGAAAGTAAGTTTCGTTAACGATATCGTTTATGTCAGTGCCAAACTGGTGGTAGCTGTACAGTTGTCAATGCGTAGAATATTACAGAAACATTGTCACACAGACAATACTAAAATTCATAAATTTACCGTAAAGTATCCTCCGTGGTGGACGGCGGAGCTGCGCGCCGTACGCCGCCGCGTCCGGCTCCGCGTCCGGCACGCATGTCCCGATGATGATCCCCATGATCCACGGATCCGGCACTCAACCGTATCACGTCCGACACATTACCGTCATTTCACAACTTTACACTTTCCATGGCCCGCAGTGTACACAGAAAAAAGTTTTAAAAGTTTCAGTTACACAAAAACGCTTTTCATGCTCACAGTGTACACGGCAAGATGTCTAGAACTCCACTTTTTATGGCCGGTAGGTAAATCTAAAACACTTAATGTTCAGCCTAAAACATTAACACTTTTTATTACCCGTTAAAGTTGGCCAAAACACAAATAAAGAGGTTTATTAGGATCTAAAGCGTATACACTCGCAATAATTTAAAAACATCAACATTTTACGTTCAGCGTACGCTATTGACGTCAATCCAAAATTATACACTGCACTTCAAGTTTATTACAAGTTTAATTGGCTTGCACTCTTGCTACCTAACTTCTATATTAAACTAGCACAATAAATAAAAGAAAACTTTTAAACTCGTAAACATAGGCGACAGTTTGTCAGAACACGTCCGCGAGTGTACGCGAATCGTCGGGCATTTTATGTAAAGTGGCGGACAATTTAAGCGGCACGTGATTTCTCGATGCCGCTCGGAAGGCGAATGGAGCGTCTATAGGTCCTAGTCAGACGTGTGACTGAGCACGTGCGAGTCTACGTCTCGAACTAACCAATTTAGTTAAATTAAAATCACTGTATTAAATTTTATTTATATTTTAGAAAAACAAGTGTTAAAATGACAGATATGAGACGGATTTCAATAGAGTTTTAAATTTGACAGTTTTATGAATTAGGTATAAGTTTATACGAGTATAAATGCGTTTTCTCTGATAATGTAGTTGAGGGCCTCTCTGAGACGGAGGAAATAATAAAATTTGGAGCAAGGTACAAAAAACTGAACCTTCCATAAACAAAATATAGATTTACACATTTTAGAAATCATGTGTTGTTTTAATTCAAAATCACTAAAATCCCTTTCAGTTTCGCTAAAAAACATGCAAACTTAACAAAAAGATTTTGACATTTATTTTTCTCATTATCGAAACGATAATGGTAACGAATACGAAACAGATTTAGCTGCGTTTCATTGGTAAAAATTAAAAAAAAATGCGTTTTACTACAAAAAAACAAATTCACAAATCCAGAAAAGTACTTTTTTTAACCAGCCAATTGTTACAGATCTCAAGGTCATCTTAGACTGGTTTTCCTCAACAACTCGACTCGCCTCGCCTGCGCAACGAACGCTAGATTTGACGTGTTGAATGCGTCACGAATAAATGTAAATATGGCCGACCTATTTCGGTAGCGAAAATGACCGGTTGACCATTAAGGATCGTACGGCTGTGACTACTGTATGAGAACAGTCCACTATAGGTATTGTACAAATATACAACAACAATGATTAATGACCAATAACATTCTCTACCTGACAACTAACGACCATACAAGTTAATAAATAAAAAAGAGCAAAACAAAAGTAAACGCACAATTTAATTAGAAAACATATGACATTTTTGAGCTCTAATGGGCGTAACATAAAGGAATAGGGTTTTTGATTTCATTTTATTCAGAACTAGCGACCCGCCCCGGCTTCGCACGGGTGCAATGCTGATGAATTACAGCCATCCTTTAGCCGCCCCGACGTCAAAACTTGCCAAGACAAATGCAATTTTGATTTGTCAAATAAATAAATAAAAATAAAATAAAAATAATTTATATTCAGACAGTTACAGTCCATAGTTGTTAGTATTAACTTACAGGCTATGTTATGTTACAGAACAGAACAGTCATTCAAACATTCAAAACAAAGATTCAAATTACAACGGAACAGGAGACCTTTTTATAGGTCTCTGGGCGGCTAGGGGATAAATCTTCCTCTTGAATCACTCTATCTATTAAAAAAATCGCATCAAAATCCGTTGCGTAGTTTTAAAGATTTAAGCATACATAAGGACAGACAGACAGCAGGAAGCGACTTTGTTTTTTACTATGTAGTAATAATGTTATATCAAAGTAAAAACTAAATCTTATTTGCATAAAAAAAAATATATAAATAGCAATTTGTTAGGTATTTACAAATACAAAATTATTTAAAATTTAGGGGATGGAGCCGCCCGGTAAGCAAAGATTGGCCTATGCTGGGAGGCACCAGTATTAACTATTTTGTTTTAATTAATAAGTGAAGCTGCTGTTAAAGTTAGTTTGTTTAATTGAGCAAACCGAACGAGAGGTTGTCTAATTCTTCCAAACAACTAACTTTCCTAATTATAATTTTATCGAACTTCATCAGAGAAACAAAGGTTAAATAAACTTAAAAAGTAGGCTTTTATAACCACCTTCAAATGAAACCAATTAGGAACAGCTTTTTGCCCACTAAGTAATTTAAAGGCAAAAGTTTTGACGAACGCAAACTTAAATCACTTTCGAGTGAATCGAACCCTTACACGGGTAAATCGGGTAAGGGCGTAGATTTTGGCAATTAGTAACGCATAGCAACGTAGAAAATATTACGTTACGGTAACGTGAATAGAACGTGGGTGTATTATTATTTGAGGTCGGTAAAAAGTTATAATGGTGGATTACGGATTGATTGAAGGCTTGGCTCGGTAATTGGGTATGTCTGGTTTTTTTAATGATCAAAGACCTATGTAACTGCGTATAAGATGAATAAGTACAGTCTAAGGAAAAAACGTGCCTCATAATCAAGAAAATTTAATTCTCGTACAGATGGCGCTACCACTAATACCAACCTTTGGCCTATTCTCGACTAGATGGCGTTGACGGTTACGTTTGTTATTTAACAATTTTAACACATATCAGTGAAAGAACATGGGTCAAAATCATATTAAAATAATAAATACAAATAAAAAAATCATTTATCCATATACATATACATTTTTTGATATTTTTATTTTTAGTTTTAATCGTGTGTCGATAAATGGCAGTAAATTTACCGTGACTACGAAATTTACTACGACAGTACCCCTCTATCCTATATATTCTCTTTGTTAATGATATAAGAGACAAACCAGCAGACTGGCCGGCAATGCACTTGCAACACCAGAGGGGTTTCTTGAAGGTTTAAAGGTCGTATCGGTCCGAAAATACCGCAAGCGACAGTTAATTCCACAGTTTGTACTTTGAGTAAACTTAAACTAGATTTGGTCCCAAAACGAAGTCAATTTCTACTGGAAAAACCGCGCAACCATTTTTTACCTCGGGCAATGCGGTACCGTACATTATTTTGGAATAATATCATGTACAACGGATGCGCGTAAAAAGTTGACACAATCTTATTTTTAGAGCCATAATAGCGTCGTCTTATATTTTTTCTCGCTTAAATAGCTGTGGAAAATATTATTGAAAGCTGAGTAGAAGTCACATAGAATTCCGAATTTGGGTCGTCATTAAGGTAAAATTATTAAAAGATTTGAATCCCGATAAAATAACAATGTACATAAAGTTCGCTCGATGGAATATCGATTCGAAAGATCACAGGTTGAAGTTTTATTTGCTAAAATGCAAACATTTTGGTATTGTGTCGACTTAAAATGTCCTCAAGTGTACACTTGAATTGTTCTCGTCTGTATTCTGTGTAACTTTGTAGTAAATTGGCGGACAATATAAAAGACACGCAATTCCCTTCAACGATCTTCTTCGCCCAACTGCGCTAAAGTGTATTATGGACGGATTGGACGGTAACATTACGCCGCAGAAACAAAATCGTTTCTGTATATGGGGGGTGAAGACGTAAGTCCTATTGGACTGTTGGCGCTATAACTAATCTTGTAACTACTGTATAATATAACAACATTGGTAAATACATTTTTTTGTTTAAATTACAGCCCATTTTTCACGAAAATTAGCTACAAAGAAATTGCCCTGAAATTTCCGAGAGTATTTCCAACGTTTTTTTAAAGTTTTCGCAAATTTAAGCACTTCACGTTTGGACCGTGTGTGAGTTCAAACCTACACCTTAAACTGACGTACACCTTAAGGTGCAGTAGGTTCAGAAAACGGAGTTAAAAGTAGTAGTGCTTTTTGGATAACAATACGGCTGCCATAAATTAAATTAGCAATCTTGAAGTCTTTCTATATACTTCAGCGATTCGAATACTGAGTTTTTGACTACCGCTCGATAGAAAAAAAAATCACGAACATAGGTCTAAAATGCACTTTAACTAACTTTGCACAGTAAATGTTTCTGATTTCTGATTTAAAAAAATAATAGATTTTGCACAATAACTAAAAATATGAAAATTATTTCTAAAAATGAGCTATTTATGTCCCTCAAGCATAATATAGCTCATTTTTAGGGTTCCGTATCTAAGACTCCGCTGTCCGTCTACCCGTCTGTCCGTCTATCTGTCTGTCACCAGGCTGTATCTTATGAACCGTGATAGCTAGACAGTTGAAATTTTCACAGATGATGTATTTCTGTTGCCGCTATAACAACAAATACTAAAAAAGTGCGGAACCCTCGGTGCGTTTGTCCCATCTCGCTCACGCTTACGCTCAGTGAGAGTAAGAGAAGAACACAAACTTACTGGGCCTTAAGATGATAAAGAGTATAACTTAGTAAATTGCCTATGCTTAGGCAACTTATAAAACTCAAAAGCAAAGACATAACAACTGTTTAAACGGTTCAAATTATTTAACAACTTTACCATTCAACAGTTTTTTTTGCAAAAAGCGCTACTTCGGAAAACCCATAGCAATGCTGACTCATCATAAATACTGGTAACAAAAGAAAATACACCTTATTTCTATGCCTTAAGGTTATTTCTCCCACTTTATTTGAGAGTGTACTTACGCCCTGTTCACCAAAGTGACATAATAGTAAAGTAAAGAATTCTAACACTGCCCTATCATTTGATAGTCATTAGGGGATAATTTAAATGACATGTTAAAATATTTTGTATTGATGTTCTTGTATTTAATCGATGTGACATTGCAGACGGTTAAACATATATGAAGTCTTTATGTCTTTCGATAGGTCTAACTCTAGAATGGCGCTTACGCTTAAATAAAGATAATTATCGCGTGCAAAAGGAACATATCATGAGCGCAAAACAAGCAGACTATAAATGAAATAAGTTTTTAGCAAAAATTTCATTTCCGGTACAAGCTTTTATCGCTGACTGTACTTTTTTCCACAGGCAACTAATACTCACCGAGAATATTCTAAAAACCATAACCACAATAAGGTTGCGTTGTCACAGAGTTTCTATGACCACCTCCTGTCCTCATCATCAGATAGGCTCGATGGTACCATAATATTGCATTGTCACCCGACTTACATGCGTAAGCAAATTTTCAGCTTCATCGGAAACCGGTTACCTTAGATTCCATTACATAGTTAGTTGTTTTATCACAGAGTTCCTATGACCACCTCCTGTCCTCATCATCAGATAGGCTCGATGGTACCATAATATTGCATTGTCACCCGACTTACATGCGTATGCAAATTTTCAGCTTCATCGGAAACCGGTTACCTTAGATTCCATTACATAGTTAGTTGTTTTATCACAGAGTTCTTATGACCACCTCCTGACTTCACCATCAGATCAGCTCGATGGTACCACAATATTGCATTGTCACCCAACTTACATGCGTATGCAAATTTTCAGCTACATGGGAAACCGGTGGGATGGTTAAATTAGTTACCTTGTATGTAGTGTTGTGTTAGTGTTAAAAAAAAACATTTTTGAGCTTCACAGCGGCCGCAAGCTGGGAACCCAGAGGGGAAACTAATTCTTGTTGGGATTAGTCTAGTTTCCTCATGATGTTTTCCTTCACCGAAAAGCGACTGGTAAATATCAAATGATATTTCGAACATAAGTTCCGAAAAACTCGAACGAGCCGGGGTTTGAACCTGCGACCTCCGTATTGAAAGTCGCACGCTCTTACCGCTAGGCCACCAAACTGGCCAAGTGCGAGTCGGAGTCGTTTATTGTATGGGAGCCCAACTTAAATATTTATTTTATTCTGTTTTTAGTATTTGTTGTTATAGCGCCAACAGAAATACATCATCTGTGAAAATTTCAGCTGTAGCTATCACGGTACATGAGATACAGCCTGGTGACAGACAGACAGACGGACAGCGGAGTCTTAGTAAGAGGGTCCCGTTTTTTACCCTTTGGGTACGGAAACCTAAAAATTTGCATAAGTAATATTAGATATTATATAATTGAGTACCTATTTAATTAAACAGTCTGGTCCTATGCATATTTTATCTGGAATGGCCCATTAAGCCAGGATTACTAGACTTAATTATTGTTTGTTCAAACAAAAAGGGTTAAGAAGGGTAATTCATTCTAAATTGTTTTTAAGCTGCTGTAATTGCGAAATTTGCGAACCTCAAACTCAACCAACATCTAATATTAATACATAATTATTATCTTATTAATGTATTTATCAGTACGGTTTTTACTCACTATAATTTCACTTTTATTTTGAAATATGTCTCACGATAGTTTAAGTGCGCTTATTAATGTTAAAGTAGTTATTTAACTCTGGAGGAGTTCAAATATTCAGTAACGCAAATTGGGGGCTAGGGGGGTCTTGTAAAACATTACGATGCGTTACAGGGCGAGAGGGGGGGGGGGGGGGTTCGAACAAGGCGTTACGTAATTAGTTTATGTAGCTTCAGATACCATAGTAAAAAAAAATACAGCGTATTTAAGCTTTTCACACAAAACTTGTTCTTGCTCTATTTCGTTTATAAACTGGATATAAACTAACTACAGTACAGACATGTCATTGTATGTGCAAAGTTTCATTACAATCCAACACGTAGTTTTAAAATGAGAGCGGAACTACGTTTGTATGGGAAGGTGCAATTCGGCCGAGCTTGCCGGGGAATTACCACAATATTGCCCGCAATTATCAACAAATGTGACGTGTTTTCCATGTTTGCACCATGTTCGATGAAACTTATTAACGAAAATAATACGATTAGTTTCTCTCGTACGTAATTTGGTCCCTCGTCACGAAATAGTTATTTTTACTTTGAGCGTCATAATCGCAAACCTAATTAAGGAAATCGATTTATGTTCGGTTAACGGCCTCTTGTGGCCTACAGGACTAGATTGATGAATTTCCTCATAATATGTAAGTATAGAATACTATATATAACTACATATGTAATTAGAAGTTTTTTTTTTCCACTAAGTAGGTGGTCGATCAAGGATTATAAGGAAATAAAAAAGGTATAGTTTTTAGGGTTCCGTACCCAAAGGGTAAAAACGGGTCCCTATTACTAAGACTTCGCTGTCCGTCTGTCACCAGGCTGTATCTCATGAACCGTGATAGCTAGACAGTTGAAAATTTCACAGATGATCTATTTCTGTTGCCGCTATAACAACAAATACTAAAAACAGAATAATTTAAATATTTAAATGGGGCTCCCATACAACAAATGTGATTTTTTTTTGCTGTTTTTTCCGTAATGGTACGGAACCCTTCGTGCGCGAGTCCGACTCACACTTGGCCGGTTTTTTATATTTTATATGCTTATTATATTTTAGATATACTTCAGAATGGTGTCGATGTGATACCATAAATTAATTCGGCATCCCTGAGTTTTACGAAAACGCTACCAAACTTGGCCTAGTGGCTTAACTTAATCAAGATAAAGTTGAGAGCCCACTCCCGCGCGCCCCACTAAAATTTTTAAACCTGAAATCTTGGTGGCTCCACTTCTTAAATCAATCCTTGGGTCCTAAGGACCAATCTGCAAAGGTAAATCTTTGGTACACGAAACGCTGTATTATGGCGCCTCTGCACGATGGTCCAGCGCTGGATCAGCGAGATCGCCATGCGTTTATTGAGAGCACGCAGTCACGCACTATGAAATGGGCCACGTGTAGATGCGTACGCACCATCGCTGGCCCACTACCTTTGATGTGCGGACGAAAAACCGACACCGTGGCCATCCCATCGCCATCCCGCGCGCCATAATCCATCCGACACCACTACCCTCTTACACGTTGTCCCATCTTAGTGGGCCAGTGTGATAGCCCGTCGTGTAAAGGAGCCATTACATCAGCTGCAACGGCCACTATTAGCTTTTTAGTACGCAAACGTATGTTAAAATTATCAACCATATGCTGCAGTAAAAAAATGACAAAATACTAACTTTACGCGTCTTTATCAAGTCTATCACATGACTAAATAAACAAAACAATCGCAATATAATTGAAGACGCCTCGACCTTTAAGTAATCGAATAAAAGGGAAACCCTGTGGTGTCTAAAAAGCCTGTTCCGTGCCGCTAATCTGTAGGATAATTCCATAGACATAGTATAGTAGTTATAGACATGAAACCGAGCGACCAGGGGTAAGAGAAAGACATTCATGTATTGACAGGTTAGTATGGCAGCATAATCCTTTTTCTCTTTCACTCTTATAAATTTCGGTATTTCGCCATCGCCTCCTACCTATGCTGCCATAACCCGACCATAAAAAAAACCCGGTCGGTGATAAGGACAAAGCATGGCACTATTTTCTCTTTCCTCTTATAGGAATCGCAATAAGACTTTCTTTCTCTATCAAAGAGTGTCAGGCCCTTGGATAATTCAGATAATTGTGTTGTCCTTGCCGATAGCTACTTACGTTATCTGATCAAGTGACCCATATACTTGGACGTTTTAAGTATTTCCAGGTGGATCCCTTTGTTTGACATAATTATTGAGTCATAATGTAATGATTGTCAGATTATCATTAGTCATAATTCTGAAACCGTTAACTTTTCAGGATTTTCGTAAGGTTATCCTATAGATGGGTTAGATTAGGTTTATTTTATGGGGACGGCCGCTGGCGAGGTTGCGGAAGAATACTTCGGCGTTCCTGGGACCTCGCCGTATAGCAGTGAGGCGGCAACAGAGGGGGTTTAGTGGGTAAACCGTGGGTCCCATTAGCCAGTTTGGGAGTCCCACATGACCGTCCCAGGTCCGTCCCCGCGCCTGGGTGGTATGCGTAATGCATTCCCCCTCTATAAAAAATAGATAAAAAGTTACGCGTTTCTGAGAAAAACCAACTTATGACTAACGAAAATGCAGGCAAACAATACATTATGAATATTATGACTTAAAACTTTATGGTAAACAATATGGGCATCAGGCAAAAAACACTGCCTCGGGCGAAACTCACGACTCCGATGATACTAGGCTACCAGCGTGCCGCTCTACGAACTGGGGGCCTACCGAAATTCTCAAATTGCTAGAATCTTTCTTTTTTACTCCAATGAAGGCGTAATAAGAGTGACAGTGAAAGATGCCCGCAATTTGTGAACTTCGATTTTCGCGGTTATAGCACTGAGCTACCGAGACTGATCTGTCTGCAGAATTTTTGTGGTGGCCTTGTCGATAGGGCACCTACTTAGGTTTTATCTAGTCAAGTGATCAACTCGTAGTTCGTTAGTTCATCCGTTCGTACATTTTCAATGTTCGAAATAAAAATAAGATGAAAAAAAAAACTATTTAGTGTGCTGGCTGTTATCAAAGAGTAGAAGTTAAGCTTGGAGGATATAACCAAACGGAGACGCCTTGTCTGTAAATTTCTGAACAAAACAGTTTGCAATTACTGCGGGGGAGGGGAACGTCAAATGTATACGTAACGTAAAAATAGCTATGTCAGATAAACGTCAGTCCATACATTGTGTCTGACCATTGTCCGACTATTTTTGACAGAGGGGAACGCCTGTTAATGGCTACTCCGTTTATCCTCTAACAAGTTAAGTAACAAAGTACGGAAAGTTTTTGGTATTGTTTCTACGAAGTTGACAAACAACAACAAATTATCTTGCACGTAACAAAGGCGGCGTGTACCTGCCCTATCTAATTGGTATTAGATGAATAAGGTTGCGTGTACACTGACGTCAAAGACTAAACATGTTAGGATCAGTGTTCCCAAACTGTTTGCTTTCTTACACTTCTTATTCCCGTTTTCTTTATCGGCAAGATTTTGGCTTTTGCAATCTCGCTATGCTATAAATACTCCATGATTTGATTGATACTAATTAATCTATGAAATGTAAATATAGAGTTGCATGTTGTATTTATAGTAAAATTTGCACGCCGTAAGTCGGCAGAATTGTGCTGGACTAATATTTCGATTAACCATGATTCTGGCAAATAAATTACAAATTAAAAAATATTAAAAAAAGTTTGCGGCAGATAAATTGTGATAACCAGTGGCCAAATGCATTGTAATATAGATTGTTTTGTTATTATAAAAATTAGGAAATATTGCGGTATATTTCTTTTTAACAATCCATTAAAACTACATGGTATTGAAAAAACCGGCCAAGTGCGAGTCGGACTCGCGCACCGAGGGTGCCGTACTTTTTAGTATTTGTTGTTATAGCGGCAACAGAAATACAATACACCATCTGTGAAAATTTGAACTGTCTAGCTATCACGGTTCATGAGATACAGCCTGGTGACAGACGGACAGACAGACAGACGGACGGACAGGCGGACAGACGGACAGCGGAGTCTTAATAATAAGGTCCCGTTTTTACCCTTTGGGTACGGAACCCTAAAAAAGGCTGATAAACAAAAAAACATTTGTTTTACAATTTCCATCATTAGGTTCAGCTGTATAGTGGCTGTATATCAATTCACTGCGCGACCTTAAAGCTCTCACCCCCATCGTAACTTCAAACGTATCAGATTCAACAGACTTAGTTCGAAATCAGCATCAGTATGCCGGAACCCAGAATAGGGGCAGTCACGCAAGCCCTTTGCAACAAACTCATTGATAGTGCTGATAAGGCGACCTTGGATATGGAATTAATGGCTACCTTAGGGGCTACGTCCACTTCAATGGGTTATGGCGTTTTGTGACGTCATTAGTCAAGGAACAATTTTCTATTTTGGAACATTGCTAGCGCTCATAAAGCGGCTTTGAATATTAAATTATTGGTTACGTCCACTCGTTTCTGAGTTTTGTGACGTTACTCGGGAAATTATTTTCAATTTTGTAACTCGACCCCCATGGGCTTCGGCTTAATGGTATTGGTTCGAAAGTGTTGTTTAGCGCGCAGCGCTACATCGGTTCACGCGAAAGAAATTATTTAAATGAATGACATTTATTATTGCGACCAAAGATAGATATAACTCCGTAATAGATGGATACAGTCTAAGGAAAAAACGTGCCTCGAAAATCACGAAAATTTGATTCTCGATCAGATGGCGCCACTAGTTTTGGCCTACTCTCGTATAGAGGGCGTTGACGGTTTCGTTTGTTATTTATAATTTTAACGCATATCAGTGAAAGAACATGGGTCAAAATCATATAAAAATAATTAATGCAAATAAAAAAATCATTTATCCATGTTTAAATACATTTTATCGTATTTTTATAAATCTTCATTTTTAGTTTTAAAGTATGTCGATAGATGGCAGTGAATTTACAGTGGTTACAAAATTTAATATGAATCTCCTGATGGTAAGCGATTACCGTCGCCAATGGACACCTGCAACACCAGACACCTGCTTCTGACTTATGGATGTTATCTATATTATCTATATATCATGACATACGTTTGCCCTTTTTTAATTTGCCCAGTCATCAAATTAAAGTAAAAGAGTGTTCTTCAGCTAAAGTACAAAATAAATGTTACATATCAGTATATACATAGGTACATTATACTGAAATACGGAAAACTCGAATACCTACCTACAGTGCAAACCTTAGACGCTGCTATTTCTACACAAATGCGTAGCGTTATTCGTAAACCACTAAATATAGGTAAGAAGTGCTTTTATTACGCTTCCTAAAAGGAATCTCACGTTACGTTCTGCTTATATAGGATGGCCCGAAAAACGTTAGCAGATTTATTTTTGGTATATTTTTCGTGTATTTACAAAATTTCATATACCGTTCAAACTACAATCGTTTCACTTAAACAGAACGTATTATCTTTAAAGTATTCTCAATTAGCTATTAAATCATTTGTCTCAATCAGTCCTTTTGACTTATGTATTTGTATGAAAGAGATAAATCATAAATTAACTAATTGAGGCTTGTAAAGTTTTATTAAAAATACCCAAAATGGTGTTCATATATGCCTGTCAAATCTAACAACACGTCATATTGGCATTGGTATTTGTTAAAAAGAAAGAAAGGAAAGTACTTTGCAAACACACAAAAACAGTTAAGTACAAACAATAAATTAACTAAGTGTGCCAGCAGAAAGGCTCAAGCTCAGCATTGTGCTACAGTTCGGAGACAACATATAAACAGTGATTTGCTAAATTTTATGAATAAAGGGGTATTTGTTTTACAAATTCAAATTCGCAACCCTTCCTCAATTAGGACAGGAAAGGACACGATAGCAGTCGCGGGTAACCTTTTACGGGTAAGAGATGAATATCTTGCGATCTACATAAGCGATGGCGGTCGGGGGCTTGACAGTCTGAGCGATGGTCTCTAATGCTGGGGTTTCGGGACGTTTATAATGAAAAGGCCGATTATGTTTTTATCTTGTTTTGATACGACCTTGAGTTGTCTATCATTAGGAATCTCACGCGCACCAATAAGTGCCAGTTTCGTCGTGTCGATGTAAGTTTAGTTTTTTATATGTGTACTTACGGACGCAAAACGATTACACCCTGTATATCATGTGGTAACTTTCTATGACTGTAAGGCAACAAGCTACAGTCGAACTAAGTATCTCTTGAGAAAAACAATTTGAAAATAAACGTGCAAACATAATACTTACAGGTACAAGGATTGCGAAGCCTTTACAAATTATATAATACTCACATCAAATATTAATTAGATATTTAAACCTCGGTTGGAAATTACACACGCTCATTTTAATAATATCCTCTTCAGAAATCGTAGTAATTAATATTTGAAATTACCTTAATATTTCACCAACTAATGTTCAACCATTCATGTATATTTGAATGGATACAAAGACTATAATCGTCCCATTTTGTGTCGTTACCACTCACTTCAAACAGTTAACAGACAAAACACTTGATTGTGTACGGTTTAGGAACTTATGCTTTATACAAGTAACACGGCGACGGCGAAACTCGTCCCGAGTCTTGCCACTCGCCTACGGCTATATATATCTCGGTACTCGTGAAGTAATGACATACTTTCCGCACTAGCATCGAAATGTACTATTTCAGCATTCTAATGTTACCTGCTATGGTAAAAAATTACAATTTATATATTCGCGATTCAAGTCAACATCCTTATTATATACAGTTGATGAACTTTTATTGTACGTTAAAGCATCCATATATCAAGTGACCGTAGTTTACAGTCTGACGTCACGTTTACGTCATTACCTAACCTCGCACTTAGCGTGATTGGTTACAGGCGGTTTCCGTAGAGCCTTCTAACGACATGGAAATTTTCCGTGACCTGTTTTTGAAGGAAAACTTTTTATGGCAGAAAAATAATTGGATTAAACTTAATTTTGTGCTGTTTTTTTGGGTGAAGCTTTTCGCGATCTATTTGTTATCTCTGTGTCCAGGCATTATTTTTTGAAGGTTTCAGTTGTATCACAAGTGAGCTTCAAAAGTGCATACTCACTTCATGAATAGAACTTATTTGCTTTTGCAGCTGGGTGTTCCTACAGCACGTTTTTTTTAAATTATTCTCTAACTCAGAATTATTCGAATTACTTTTGAAATAAAACACTACTTTTTTCGCAGTGCACACACAGTCAGCTACAGATGCAAGTACCTATCTTAAAAGTGACCATAGGTATATACTTTTACATGTAGGTGTGCATGCTGAGAAATTCGCTGACTGGAATAGTTATTTACGATACAAGTGCGGAAAAGAGGAGGAAACACGACCACAGGGAGTGTTTTAAATCGACACGAGTTGCGAATTACCTATTCGCACGTGTATCGTACAACGTTTTACAGTACATAATATGGCCCTTTAAACTTTCGACATATTCACGAAAAGTGATCTTTTACGCACTAGTGCGAGAAAGTAGCACCATATGTACTGTAAAGAATCAAAACATGCCAAGAGTAATGCAATTTTGATTTGTCAAAAAAAGATTCAAAATACAGTGGAATAGAAGGTCTTTTTATAGGTCTCTGGGCGGGTAAAGGATATAAGTAGAATAGACATTGGTCACCAAATTCACCTTCAAAAAATAGCTAAGTTTCGGTAATAAGGTAGAGTTTATGGTATTGGTACATAACGCACGTAATTACGTGGGATATTGAGGTAAGTTTTTACGTCCGATACGCATCGTTATGGGCATCTAAACCCGCACTCAACCTGATTAGCTTCATACCTAAACAAAGCTGTAAAAGTTGTGAGATATAGCTCATCTAGACATTAACGGCTCGGCCACGACTTTGCGCGACCGGCGACGGCGGCGGCGGCAACTATAGATGGGAACGAAAGGTCCGATCGCTGCGTCTCGCTCCAACCTATGGTTGACGCCGCCGCCGTTGCCGGTCGCGCAAATTTGTGGCCGAGCTTACACATTCACTGCCAGCGACCCGCTCAAATTTTCACACAAAAGTTTTTCAGAGTAATTGAGATAAAAGATACGGCCATTATCTTCCGTCACAAGTTTCGCGCGGCGCGTCATGTCTTTTGTTACCTTCTAATTTCCTAGGCCCTCCTTCTTCCTGCCCAAATCCCACGTTATGTTTTCCAACATGTTTTCTCTTCCATTCTCCTCTATCTTTCGTCACCTCAGCACTCACTCCTTTCTTTCTCATATCCTCTTTGACACAATCCATCCATCGTGTTTTGGGTCCACCATCCGCTCTCCGTCCATCAACATTCATCCCTAACATTCTTTTGGCTATATGACATTCATCCCTCCTCATCACATGCCCAAACCAGTCATATCACGCTAACCAACTACTCATTTTCTCCGTTACCGGGGCTGCTTTGAAACTTCCTCTTACACAGGGTGGCTAAAAAATATATGCATTCCCGTTGCTAGGGAGGATTTGGGATTATACTGAGCAACTTTTACTATTGGACCAACCACGAAATCGCGAAAAAAAAATTTACCCTCCATAGAAAATGGACCAGCCAAAATGTATTAAACAGCCAATGTTTTTTCGCGATTTCGGGGTTGGTCCCACAGTAAAAGTTGCTTAGTATAATCCCAAAACCTCCCTGGCAACGGAAATGCACGTATTTTTTATTTAGCCACCGATACTCATTCTTAATCCGATCGTTTCTCGTCACGCCACACATCCATCTCAACATTCTCATTTCCGCTGCGTGGACTCTTCTTTCATCCGTCACTTTTACGCCCTCTCTGAATATAATTGTTTAATATGTCTGAGTGTCATGGAAGCACGATTGATCATTCATTATTGTCTCATACATATTTGTTTTCATTGAATGAATCAACTCCCAAAAGGCGATACGTTTTGAATACGTAATATTACTTTTAACATAAAATCAATCAATCGTTTATTTGCACATAAAACATATAATAATAATATAATAATAAAAATACTTATTTCCAGTTCAACAATAGGATAATCTTTTACAGCAAAGGTTTAAAATCTAAATGTTAAAGCCTAAGATTAACGGTGGTCTCCACACTAGGCAAAGCCTGTATCGTGGTTACCAGTTTAAAGATATGTACTTAAATATATCAATTTTGGCATAAAACTTTTTTTTAATACATATATTGCCAATTACACTATGTATCTATTTATTTAAATTACGTGAGCAAAAAGGTGCACAAGTTAATAGCAGGTAGGTAAATGTAATAAATAACCAATTTTTCCGCTGACGGTACATAGATATCGAGAAAATAAGTAGAGACTGATTATGTAGCTATCAACAGTCAATATTCCTCGGCCCAATTTATTGTTTTTCCATTTTGTTGATTTCTTTGAAGTAAAATTGTTCAAAGAGAAAGAATGCTTCAACCATAAGACCGTTATAAGCCGTACAAAAATGTATTTTATAATAAAAACCGCGTAGAAATACTAAATTTCTTATTAAACATCGTGAGGGTGATGTAGCGAAGATGATTATACACTTAGGTATGTATATATTTTTACGATAATGGACAGGTAGACGTAAAATGTAATTACATGGATAGACTGAAGGATTATTTGAAATTTGCAAATCTTAATTTGATTTGATTGCTCGCAGTACATCTCACGCCCATTAATAAGCACGAGTGAGATGCACTACGAGTAATATCACATAAAGTTGTTATTTTTGAAATTAGCATAGGCCTGCTTTAAGGTGCAGTAGGTTCAGGCAGCAGTTTTATAAAAATCGTAGCGCTTTTTTAGATTACAAGACGGTTGCCAAAAATTTAAGTAATTATTAATCTTGAGGACTTTCTCTAAAATCGTTTTGAAACCTGATTTCATGACTCGCGCGATAGAAAAAAAATCAGGAACATAAATTAATCGCACCTTAATATGCAAAAACTTAACTAAAGCTAAGAATATGAAAATTGCTTCTAAAAATGAACAATCTTTATTTTGATTGAATTAGATTTTCGATATTATGGATGATATCCGCGATTCCGGGCACGCACAGCCATCCCTTTCACGCTTACGCTCAGTGAGAGTGAGAGAATAACCCGCGGGGCCATAATCATAATCAATCGTAGTTACTCGTACATTACATTTCAAACTCTGAGGTAAGCTTCCATTGTCATGTTTTAATACTACTAATTACTCAGTACATGTGATTCGCTAGCAATGGAAATTGAACCGAATTTGTAAACAATGATGGTTCAATTTGCTTGATTACTTTTTAATCAAATACGGGAGTCTGCTACGGTTCTGAAAATACTACGTTGCTACGGCGTAGCGCTACGGGAGGCCGATTCGTATGTACACTTACAAAGTGATGCCATTTTTGTCTCATTTTGACGTTATGCGTGTTTTTTATCTCTCGCGACGCTTTACATCCAAAACAGCTTAATAAATTATGGCAATTATGTTTTAACTATATCACGGTGGCAAGTTGAGACTGAAGCCTCTGGAAGCTTAAATTTAAAAGAACAAATCATAACTAACTATACTATAGTGGAATAAAAGAAGGTAAATTTAAAACTGCAAAAATAACCCTGGGACTTAGGAGGACTGGGAACATTTGTGACAATTTATGTATTAAAATCATCTTTACATTTACTTCTTTGATTTTGTTTCGAGAACTGGTAAAGTAGAATTGAAGTATGGATCATGACTTCTTTTTCTTTTTGTTGTTATTCTGTTAACATCATGTACATGATAATGAGCGTTCAGGTCCATGTTTCAAGTATGTTAGTAGACTGCATTGTAATACGAATCCATTTGTGTATGCGACTGTTTTTGTTCTTAATAAAATAATATAAAAAAAAACTTCACGCTTAGTGTAAGGCCTGAGTGGACGCTCGAAGCGGAGCTTTCGGCGGGGCGTGCAGCGTGGCGTCGGGCTCACAAGTGATTAGAGCAGCGTGCACTAAGGCCGCTCCTATACGTTTGCATTTGTTTAACAATAACATGCACGCCGCACGCGCCGCCCCGCTGCACGCTCAACACGAGCGTCCACTCAGGCCTTACACTTAGATTCTCTTGAAGTACTTGACTAACATCAGACGGCGGAATACTCATAGTAAAAACTGAAATGCCAACGTTACCTATGAGTACCTATTTTATCGGCTATCGATAAATAATTTTAACGTAAAACTACGCCCTTTACCTAATTATCACAGTAATAGCGATATCGTTCGGACAGTAGCTAAGTACTACTAGGTAGTAACTCGCATCGGATCGATATGTTAACTATTACCGTTATCGCCCATATGTCCATGACCGATGTACACGCGTAGTTTGTGTAGAATGCGTAGGACACTTGAAGGTTCTTGTTATGTGTAATGTAAACATTAATTCTTCATGTGTCATTAACCTCTTACTATTAAATATATTTAAACGGGTCACTAACTTAATTCGAAGGTAGCTCGACATGGTACGCTCTATAACGAGCAGCAACACCGGGAGCACGCGTTGGTGGGCCGCCGCAGATTACGGGCTGCTGCCCTCCGCGACCGATTGCTCGGCGCCTCTCATAAGAAAAGAGCTTAATCCCATCATAAAGGCCGGCAACGCACTTACAACCCCTCTGGCTCGCCAAAGATTTTCTCCCAGCTATTCTTGATTTCTTTCATAACTTTTTGGACTTGTATAAGACAAGTATCCCCCAGAAATAAGAAATTACACGTAGAAAGTTCTATAGAAATGGTTTTTTTTTTTAATTACTTTTGTAATTTACATACTGCATTTTAAGGAACTTTTATATCAATTTTTTTACATGCAGATACGTCTGCGAGCGATACTCCAAATTTTATATTAAAGAAAAAAATGGAAAAAGTTACGCTTCCGGCAGGGTGGAGGAGGTTGCGGGTTCAAGTCCTGCCGGAAGCGTAACTTTTAAATTTTTTCCTTTAATATAAAATCACTTTTATATGTTCTATGTCTGCCATGTCTAACGCATGCACCCACAGAGGTGGGCCAAAATAGCCACGGTATGGGTGCCGCAAGACGGGCGAGGATCTGGTAGGCCGAGACGGAGATGGCGGGACGTCCTGGACGCATATCTCAACGACTGGCCGGAGATTGCTGATGGAAATCGAGGGGGGGAGGCCTTTGCCCAGCAGTGGGACACCGTATAGATTTATAATAATAATATAATATTGTTCTATAGGTACTTGCTTGCAAAATACATCATATATCACTTTGCAATAAACAACAAAGCACAAACGCGTATAAAATCGCGTCGCGGCAGCCATGACACCGGATGCGATCTCGCGGCGGACGATCCACCGGAACCGGAAATAGACACAACACCTGCCGGCGGACTTACAGCTATGTAGTTATACGCGGTGTGTGGATCTATTATTACCCGACCTCTCTCGCATATGAGTATGCAAACCCCGTCAATGTTGCAATTCATTTAAAATCATAGTAAGTTGTTACAACTAGGGAACAAATCAAATTATTTTATTAAATATGATTGGATTTGTGATTTTTTAAGTACATATGACACACTTCTATGTATATACACGGTGGCTAGAAAATAAGTGCATTCCCGTCCCATCCCGGGACCAACCACGAAATAGCGAAAAAAATATTTGGCTGATTCATACATTTTGGCTAGTCCATTTGGTTTGGAGGGTAAATTTATTTCGCGATTTCATGGTTGGTCCCACAGTAAAAGTTACTCAGTATAATCCCAAAACCACCTTGGCAACGGGAATGCACTTATTTTTTAGCCACCCTGTATAAATTATAAACTGAAATATTTGTCATATACTAAAGAAAAAGTGACCAACTCCACCGGTGGCAGACCGGAATCGAACCGCCGTCTTTACAGTGGACTTGGTCGCTTTTCCTTCAGTGTATGGGGCATGTCACACTGCATCCGATTCGCACGTCGCTCCGAAGTTTGAGCGCGACTACGCTATTCGCGTATTATGCTGGCGGCCCTGGACTCAATAGAACGCCGGGCTCATACTCTTTGGCGATGACCCATCTGTCAAGTCAAGGATACAGAGCCTTGAGCATCGCCGTCGAGTCGCTTGCCTATCGGTGTTCTATCGGATACATTTCGGGGAGTGCGCACAGGAACTACACGACCTGATCCCACCTTCCCCTTTTCATCATCGGACATCCAGGCGCGGGGAGCGAATGCACCCGTTCGTGGTCCACATTCCATTCGTTCGGACGAAACGTTTTACCTCCTCCTTTTTGGTACGGACGGCTAAGGAATGGAATGCGCTCCCGCCATCTGTATTCCCTGATCAATATGACCTCGGTCTCTTTAAAACAAGAGTGAATAGGCTGTTACTGAACCGGTGAGCTCCATCTTAGGCCCTGTCTTCACTTTCCATCAGGTGTGACTAGGGCCAATCGCCGATCAGTTTATAAAAAAAAAAAAAAAAAATATAGCGACAGCAGTGTGCCATGCCCCAATGACATCTATATTCTATTTCAGTTTATAAATATAATAGAAAATGGTTGTATAATAATTAGTTCCCTATCACGAAGTATAGTATAAATTGTTTAATTTATTTATTTATTATTGCTAATAAACAAATAACACAAAACTATTACAAAAACTTCGCCCAACTGCGAAACAGTGTTAAATAAAAAATAACCTATATTCATATATCAAGACGTCACCTTTCAATTACGTTTATCAAATTACATTTCCAACAAAATGTAATATCATCTACATGAAACATGAAATATTCCTGTAACTTTCCCACTTCGAAAACAATTCCACTAACATTTATGTTTTATTGCCTAACTCTGAAGATAGGTCCCATATAAATTAATTTGGGTGTTCTCGAGAACTCCTTACGAACATTTAAAGTGGTTAGTAACTTGTTGGTGTATGATTTAATAACTACGGAACAAGCCAAGGGCCTGACACTCTTTGATAGAGAAAGATAGTCTTATTGCGATTCCTATAAGAGGAAAGAGAAAATAGTGCCTTGCTTTGTCTTTATCACCGACCGGGCATTTTTTCATGTTCGGGTTATGGCATCATGTGGGCATCATAGCAAGGAGACTGGCGAAATACCAAAATTTATAACAGTGACAGAAAAAACCGGATAAATTGCGTATGAATATTTTATATGAATCTTTTTATATGAATATTTTTCTCTTATACTACTTGTATATTGTATATACTATGCGCGTCTATAACTACTTGTATATACAATGTATATGGAACAAGCTCATAATAAGAACCTTATCATTCATTACTAGCAGAGATATTATAACAACTATTAAACGTGTATTTTGAAGACCGGTCTGGCCTAGTGGGTTGTGACCCTGCCTATGAAGCCGATGGTCCTGTGTTCGAATCCCGGTAAGGGTATTTATTTGTGTGACGAGCACAGATAATTGTTCCTGAGTCATGGATGTTTTCTATGTATGTATTTAAGTATTTGTATGTTATATATATCATTGTCCGAGTACAAAAACCTCATTGAGCTTACCGTGAGACTTAGGGCCAGTTGCACCAACCACAAATAACAGACTGATCAACGTCAAGCAGCAGAGAACTATGAAACATCCCATACAATAAAATTTAGCGAACGCTAAAACGGTGACAAACGGTTTGGTGCAACCCGACCTTAGTGAATTTGCGTAAGAATGTCCCTATAATATTTATTTATTTGGGAACAAAGTGACCATACAAAGATACACAGGCCAATTTGAACGTACACTGACTTGAAGCATCTATTACGGAGTTATATATATCTTTGCTATTACTAAGACTCCGCTGTCTGTCTGTCTGTCACCAGGCTGTCTCTCATAAACCGCGATAGCTAGACAGTTGAAATTTTCACAGATGATTTATTTCTGTTGCCGCTATAACAATAAATACAAAAAAGTACGTAACCCTCGGTGCGCGAGTCCGACTCTTTTTTTATCTAACCACTACGGTTCAAACTCAAATAAAACTCGATTGATCGATGGCAAAAACTTTACAGTAGCTTGTCACATCAACTAGGTTGACAGATTCGTTCGCCGGCATGCAATCTGCTGGAAACGACAAAGGTGCAAGCTTGGCGCGTATTTCCCGGCCTCTAATCGATATTTTCACTGGTTCGGAAAGGTTCATTATCATATTCATGTGTGGGTGAATTTATAACGATCGATATAACTATTAGCAAAGATAGAAATAACTCCGTAATAGATGGATACAGTCTAAGGAAAAAACGTGCCTCGAAAATCAAGAAAATTTAATTCTCGTTCAGAGCTACTAGTTTTGGCCTACAGTCGTATAGATGGCGTTGACGGTTTCGTTTGTTATTTAACAATTTTAACGCATATCAGTGAAAGAACATGGGTCAAAATCATAAAAATAATTAATGCAAATAAAAAAAATCATTTATCTATATTTAAATACATTCTATCGTATTTTTATAAATCTTCATTTTTAGTTTTAAAGTGTGTCGACAGATGGCAGTGAATTTACTGGGGTTACAAAATTTACTATGACAGTACCGCTCTAGTATAAGTTACTCTATGCTATTAGTAATAGACAGTAATATTAAGTCATCTATAGAAGTTTCGTGTTATATAGAGTAATTTCGAGGCTTATTAAAAGTTTTCATCATTAAGGAGTAGTAATAGAGTAATACGTACTGTAAAACCACCCAACTTTTACCACTTTTACACGACGGAACCATTAACATTTTTTTACTCATTGTTCTTGTTAATCTAGAACTAGGTTGTTGTTAGTTGGAAGCCTTTGGAGAATATGTGGGCCGTAGTTGTAGTACTGGGCCCCGTTTATCAAAAGCTTGTAGCTTGTAATACAAGTGGAAGTCCCTTTCTAACAAAAGCCGTTAAAAAGTGAGCTCCGCTTGTATTACAAGCTACAAGCTTTTGATAAACAGGGCACAGGGGCCCGTTTATCAAAAGCTTGTAGCTTGTAATACAAGTGGAAGACCCTTTCTAACAAAAGCCGTCAAAAAGTGAGTTCCGCTTGTATTACAAGCTACAAGCTTTTGATAAACAGGGCACTGGGGCCCGTTTATCAAAAGCTTGTAGCTTGTAATACAAGTGGAAGACCCTTTCTAACAAAAGCCGTCAAAAAGTGAGTTCCGCTTGTATTACAAGCTACAAGCTTTTGATAAACAGGGCACAGAGGCCCGTTTATCAAAAGCTTGTAGCTTGTAATACAAGTGGAAGTCCCTTTCTAACAAAAGCTGTCAAAAAGGGACTTCCACTTGTATTAAAAGCTACAAGCTTTTGATAAACGGGCCCCAGTACCGCAAGTTCTCCAAAGGCTTCCAACTAACAACAACCTAGCCCTAGATTAACAAGAACAATGAGTAAAAAATGTTAGAGGTTCCGTCGTGTGGTAATAATTACCATGGAAAAAGAAATAGGAAGTATGTAAAATAAAAATAGAGTTTATTTCGCTGGAATAAAATTTTT
The DNA here is from genome assembly GCF_947568885.1 of Cydia strobilella. Taxonomy (NCBI): domain Eukaryota; kingdom Metazoa; phylum Arthropoda; class Insecta; order Lepidoptera; family Tortricidae; genus Cydia; species Cydia strobilella. Next base: position 15,837,697 of record NC_086051.1, on the reverse strand, counting down.
ATTTTTAACTAAGCTTGGTCCAAAACGAACTCTAATGTCTTCGTTCAGGTGTAATAGTTATATGTATTTACAAGTGCGCAAAGTTGTTGTTTAACCTCTCGTGCTAATATTGAATCGTGCTTCAAAGAATGGAATCTTGAGCGTTGCGAGGGTTTCGAAGCACGAGGGCTAAACAAATTGTGCCACCGAGTGAAACACAAAATGTTTCACCACACCAACACAAGGAAAATACTAACTGTAAAATATCAAACAAAATCAAAGCAAATCGATTCAATATTAATGTTATTAAGTATTTATCATCCAAAACCATCATCTAAAACTCAACTCTACCAGAAAACAACTCAAAATTTGCATTTGATTACTTTGCCTCACATGTGAATAAAATGCAGCTTTCTTATCAGTTTTTGAACAATCAAGAGAGCCTTTACCAGCTGGTGTGGCGAAATATTATTTTAATGACGCAGTTCTGAAGCAAAAAAAAAACATAAAAGGAAGAAAAAACTCAGACAACACCACAAAGATTGATAATTATCTGGCCTGGATCAATTTTAAATTAAATTAAATCAATATACAAGAATTATTGTTATTATCTGTTCACCATAAACTAAATATCGCAACGCATCCTTACATCGACGATTGAGACCCATCTAAATAGGTTTATGCTAATGTTTACAGAAACATTTGGAAGCAAAATTTTATCCCTTTGTGACCCTCAAAGATTCAACGAGATTAAATGTTAACATACTTACATAAAATGAAATGCTCGAAAATATTATTGATATTAAAACTACTTATTATCGTCGAGTGTGATCTGACTAGACATCTATTCATTATTAAGATCCGTTGTTAAGCAACTAAACTTGAGACCACTTAAGAAGATATATTTTCAAGAGAGCTCTATTCATATACCGAAATTAAGTTTGTATGTGAAATCAGTCAGAAAATTTAAACATTTCCTCCCTAAAAGCATGTTGCTTCACCGATTTTCCTTAACTGATATGTATAAAAAATATACAAAACTGTCGCCATCATTTAACTTGAACTTAAGATATATTCGTATGAAAGCTCCATTCGCATTCCTAAATTTTGTTGAGTTCGTGTCTGAAATCAGTTTGAAAATTTAACCATTTCCTCCCAAAAAGCATGTTGCTTCACCGATTTTCCTTAATGTATAAAAAAAAACTATATAAAAATGTCGCCATCATTTAACACAAGCATACCTTATGAATGTCCTATGTGTAAAAGTCCATTCAAAATACGTAAAAACTAAGCTAAAATGAACACAGCGCGCGTCCGAACGACACGGCCGCTCCCCGGCGGGCCAGTCGGCTACTGACTTACTGAGGAGATGACTAAAAGGGGGTTGAAAGAGGGGGGGAGGGGGAATGAATACGAACTAATTGACAAACAAAACTATTCGTATCACATTTTTGTCCTTTGATAATGTATGAAAGTAGAGTGTTATTTGCGAGTAGCGTGTAATTTTGCTAGGTTTTTTGATTACGTTACTTAGAAGAGATGTGAAAATAGCCAGACATAATAATTACACAGGAAAGAAAATTATGGGGGACGCTTATGTTTATGTCCATTTCGAGAAACTGTTTATCAAGACAGTTAACTGTTAGTCAAATTTCTAGCACCGGGATCAGGTTCTTTAAAACTGCTACACTACAGATATAAAGATTTAAGCAAATAAAAATCTTCTTTATTGGGTACTGAAAACATGAACCCCTGCCGAGATTTTCTTGAGGGGATCTACAGTATGGGGTTGTTTAATAACCGGACAATTGTGAGTCGGACTCGCCCACCGAGGGTCGAGGGCAGCTATAACAACAAATACTAAAAGTACGTTGTATTTGTTGTTATAGCGGCAACAGAAATATGATCTGTGTAAATTTCAACTGTCTAGCTATCACGGTTCATGAGATATAACCGTGACAGACAGACGGACAGCGGAGTCTTAGTAATAGGGTCCCGTTTTTACCCTTACCCTGAAAAGGAGTGTACAGGTTTTTAATAGGTCGGCAACATGTAACACCACTGGAGATGCCAGCGTTCATAAGCCGTACGCTTGTTTGCCACCGACGTGGTATTAAAATATTACACATTAGCACTATGCCAAAGTTAGTTTATAGTTTTACAAATTGATTATGTTAAATCGTTTTTATTTTTTTTTTATTTTTTATTTATTGATAATGGGAAACAAACAGCGAAAGATGACACATATAGATAATTACACTTAAATACATACATAAGCCAAAACAGTTTCCACTACTGAAATTAGATAATTATGGTTGCTCAGACAAGACTTGTTTGTACAATTCAATTAAACTATCTCTAGATCTAGTGCTAAAGAACTAAACAATGCGAATTTGAAACCACAAACGTGACATGCATTAATTTAACTTAATTTTACAATAGTAAACTATCAAAATCAATTATATTATTTGCCCTAATAGTAGCAGAGTTATATTATATTATTTGTTCATTTGCTCTTAATTGCAGAAACAAATTTTTGTACTGACGGAATGAAAAACAAGTCAACATGAGAATATTTGTCATTGTAATTTTTACACGCTCTTACGATAAATCTGTTCTTTGCGTAAGTGGTTCGATGGAAAGGGACAGCGAATAATTTAGAGGAGCGCGTGCGGGGGTACGCGCAGCGCAGAGAGGCGCGGGCGAGTAGCGCGGGGGAGTCGACCAGCCCATTTAGGATTTTATATAGTAAGGTTTGATCCCTAATTTCGCGTCTGATTTGAAGGGATATAATATTATTTGAATCAAATTCTTTGAATTTATACTTCATCCGCCTGATAAATTTTTTTTGAATTCCTTCTATTGCATTAATATGGATAGAGAAATGAGGACTCCATACTGTGGAAGCATACTCTAGGTGAGATCTTACGTAAGCATTATATAAAAGAATAATTGTTTTAGGATCTTTAAAATCTTTACTCTGCCTAAATATAAACCCGAGCATACTGTAGGCCTTCCGAACAATTTTATCAACATGGGCGGTCAGCCGCAACTCATGGTCAATATTTACGCCAAGATCTTTTATTTCCGTCACCTTTTTAAGGCGGTTGTCATTTATGGAGTAGTCATAAACTATGGGGTTACGTTTACGGGAAAATGTGATAGAACAACATTTTTCAATGTTAAGGCCTAGTTTATTGTTTTGACAGTAGTTATTCAATCTGTCGAGATCATATTGTAGATTGAGACAATCGTTATGTGACGTGATAACACTGAATATCTTCATGTCATCTGCGTACAATAAGACTTCCGAATGCTGAAAACAATCAATGACATCATTAATAAAAACGTTGAATAACAACGGACCAAGATGGGAGCCTTGAGGGACCCCTGACGACACAGGCACAAAGCTAGAAGTGTGACCTTTAACCGCCACCGCTTGGGTTCTGTTACGAAGATAAGATGTGAGCCATCTCAAAAGGTTGCCGTGAATTCCAAATGATTCTAATTTGCTTATAAGTATGGAATGAGGGATTCTATCAAACGCTTTAGAAAAATCGGTGTAAATGGCGTCCACCTGAGAACCTTTATCCATAGCGACCAGAGAATAATCAAGTAATTCGCAAAGGTTGGATTCAGTGGATCTTCTGTTAATAAATCCATGTTGTTGAGGAATAAGCATTGGTCTAATTACACGATATAGCGTATCATATATAATTTTTTCAAAAAGCTTAGGTATTACGGATAGTTTTGAAATACCACGATAATTTTTTATATTCCGTTTATCACCGCTTTTAAAGATAGGAACAACAATCGATTTTTTCCAGGCCTCAGGCATCACACCGGTCTCCAAAGAAAGGTTGAACAAAAAGCTAATTGGTGCTGCTAACGTTGTACGACATCTATGAAGAAAAACTGGATGGATTCCATCAGGTCCACTTCCTTTGGAAACCTGTAATGATTTTAAATAAGTTTCAACTATGGTTGATGTAATCTTAACATGGCTTAAAATATTATTGGATGGATTGTTATTAGTAGTGTTAATAGGTAAATCAATATCTTTTACAAAGACTGACTGGAAAAATTTATTAAATAATTCTGAAATATGTTGACCACTAGAGCCTATATCATTATCTAAGAAGAGAGAGTCTGGTATGCCGCTATTATTAGTTTTTGATTTTATAAAGGACCAAAATGATTTTGAATTAAAGCGAATATTTTTTTCGGTTCTAGAAATGTACAGAGTATAACAAAAATCTTCTAACTTTTTTATTGTAGTTCGTAACTTTGAGAAGGCAATGTAGTCTGACTGTCTTTTATAAATTTTCCATTTTTTATGCATTTTAGTTTTTTTATTTATCAGTTTAATTAGCTTACACGAATACCAAATAGGATATTTTCTTTCGTTTGAATTAATAGTTTTGGTTGGTATAAGTGTATCTATTATTTCATTTAAAATTGTGTAAAAATTATCAACAGCTTTTTCAACGTTATCCGATGAAAGATAGTGGTCCCAGTCTACCTTCTGTAGTTCAGCATTAACCAAGTCGTAGTCTGCTGCAAAAAAACGACGGACGGTGCGAGGAGCTGGTTTCAGTGAGTGGTCGATCAACTTTAAATCAATATTTACACAAAATACCGGGTGATGACCATCTATTGGCACTAAAGGTTCCACAGATGATAACTTGCAAAAATTATTTGATATGACTAAATCTAATTGTCTATTATTTTTATTTGGGATATTATTAAATTGATGCCATCCAGTAAAACTAATAAATGCCGACAGCTGTAATGTCAAAGAATTACAACTGGGATTCACCATTATCAAACTGTTTTCACCGCTATCCGCAGGTATCCAGACAGCATCCGTAATATTAAAATCGCCCAAAACCACAAATACGTCATCCGGGGAATCAGTGTATATGTCGGACACATGTTCAAAAAACGAGAGTTGAGATTCCGCCTGAAACTTGTTTTGGGGAAAATAACATGCAAATAGTCTCAATTTTTTAGCAATAGGACCCTGAGATAAAATAATGTCTATCCAGGTAATATCGGCATCTGGTAAATCTAATAAAGAGCGAAAGTCTCTTTGTTCTACATTGAGTTGACGGCGCACGGCAACAAGCGTGCCACCGCCGCGCGTCACCCCGCACCTGTCGTAATCGCGGTCCGTGCGGTAAACGTTATAGCGAGAGTCGAATAGTTCCCCATCAAAAATACCGGGTAGGAGCCAAGTTTCCGTGATGCAAATAAGGTCATAGTTGAATCGCAGTACGTTACGTAAGAATCCCGTTGTTTTTGATCGCAATCCACGAGCGTTTTGATAATATATAGAGATATCTATTTTTTTATGAATATATAAAGACCAATAATATATTTATGTGTAACCTTATGAGACTCGTAAGCGTAAAAACTTGTAGCGGCAATTTTTATGAGTAAGTAGGGTTTGAAAACAAACATTATAGCATTAATTCTCGAATGGAATAGATTTCTTATCGATATATGAAGAGCGTGATGTAGTAAATAATTATTAATATTATTATATTTATTATAGTATACTTTGTTTCTGCAATTTTTCAAATTATTTCCGTTAATTAGAGCGATGATGACAATCAATACTTTTATAGAATATCCTAAGTATAAACCTAAAACTAGCAATACTAAAAATATAGCACTTATACAATTTTGTTTAAAGAATCTTCAGACGTAATATAGATAATTGGCGAGTTCTCGTTGCGGCGAACCATGACAGTGCAGTTACGAACCCAGCAGAATTTATATTCTTTCGCAGCGGCCCGTTGCTTCGCTTCTTTGAGAAGGAATTTGTTGTAGCTGGACAGGTGATCGTTTATATAAATTTTATTCGGGCTAGCACCGTAACCCAGGTCAGCGGCTTTTAAATTTTTCAGTTTACGCAGACACGCCATAAAGTCATCCTTTTTATAGCGAGCCTGCATCTTCACTATAATAGGCTTTGGTTTGGAGTTGTCCGTATCGTTTCTCACGGCGACCCGGGTAACAAAGTCGATATCAGTATTCGTGTTCAACGAAAAGCCGCACGCTTCTGCTAAGCTGTTTATCACAGTGAAGAGATTCTCTCCTTTTGTTTCAGGAACTCCGTTAATCTGAATATTTGAGCGCCGGACCCACTGCTCATTTTTCCTAGAGTCTGTCATGATGTCGTTGAGTGTTTTTTTGACGTCATCAAGTTCCGTTTTGCAGTCTTCAAGCGCGCTGACGCGTGACTCTATAGTGCTCATTCTCCCAGCTAAATCATCTAATTTAGAATCAATACTATTCTTCATTTCGGCTATGTCTGTTCGGACTTGGGATAGATCCATTTGGATCGTTTGAATTGCGGAAAATTGTGTCTGCAATGCAGTTACCTTTGACAGGATATCATTTAATAATTCTGCGGGACAAGATGCATTAAAATGATTGGCATCTCGAACTCGAGGGGGAAGCTGGAACGAGTTTGGAGGTGTGGTCTGGAGTGTGCTGTTGATTGATAACCTCGTACAATTAATGTCAGTAGCGTCCTTATTACTATAAGACGCATCCTCATAAGACATCACTGAGTCGTTAAAATATGACATCTCCGCAGTCGGTTGGACTGGTGTATTGTCATTCCTGCGACGGCGTGTATTGACTGATGTGCAAAATGAACATAGCCAATTTTGTTTGAACTGTTCTGTACATTGGGCTGTAGATAAACCTAAACATGAACAGTGATAATTATTTCCGCACCCAACACATTTCAAATCCTTGTTGCCGTCAATCGGTAAATCGCAGGCAAGGCAAGACATACTGTCACTCTAATATGAGTCTTGGCGTGTTAGCAATAAGGACCAAATTCCGAGAGCCGGCTGCGCAGTTAGAAGTCGTACAGCTATTTCGCGTCGCGCCGTCCAATCACTCGTGGCCTAGCGGCTTGGCCGGTGGACTGCGACGCAGCGGCCGCGAGTTCGAATCCTCACCGCGGAGCACAAAAGATGCAAAAAGTGAAAAAAATATTTAGCACAGGTATTCACAAGCAACCACCACAACACAGGTCCAGAGCGAGAAGTCCGACACAATTCAATATGGCCGACAGGCCAAGTTCGAAATATCCTAAGAAGGACAAGGAGGTACCGATAATTTGAAGTCGTTTACTATAAACCAATTCGCGAACAAATTAAATTAATAAATTAGTAAAAATATCCGACAAGCACACGTCCACTCTGAGCAACGACGGGAAAAAGAAGTGAAGTTTTTAATGAACATGGCTTTAACTTATACAACGCTCATTTAAAACTTCGCGCAGTAATAAAACCGTAGACCACTGGAGGGTGAAATTAAAACAAACCAGTCGTTGTTAGTGTTTCAAACAACCCTTTAAAGGTTTTGTAAGCTGTGGGTTTCAACAATTTAAATTTCGGAATGGGATATATTATACACGGTTAGGGTTGCCATACGTCCGGATTTGTCCGGACATGTCGGAATGTTTGAACCTCTGTCCGGATTGCGGCCGGACTTGGCAAGTGTCCGGATTTTTAGGAAAGACCTCACGATACAGTACAACGCAGAGCGCAGCGCGCCGCCGGGGCGTCGTTCAAGCTACGCCAAATCTCTGTTACAAGAAACGTCCGGATTTTTAGGGTGATGTCAGGATTTTTATCAGGACATTGATTTCTTCCATATGGCAACCCTATACACGGTGGCTAAAAATAAGTGCATTCCGTGCAAAAAAAATATGGCTGTTTCATACATTTTGGTTGTTCCTTTTTCTATGGGAGGGTAAAAATTTTTTCGCGATGTCGTGGTTGGTCCCATAGTAGAAGTTGCTCAGTATAATTCCAAAACCTCCCTGGCAACGGGAATGCACTTATTTTTGAGGCATTCTGTATAAATAATCACTTTTTCCACAAGCGCACGTTTTGAAAGTTACACACATGGGTTAGTTACGCTCATTTAACAACAATTAAATAGTTTGCAATTGTTTTTAGGGTTCCGTACCCAAAGGGTGAAAACGGGACCCTATTACTAAGACTCCACTGTCCGTCTGTCTGTCACCAGGCTGTATCTCATGAACCGTGATAGCTAGACAGTTGAAATTTTCACAAATGATGTATTTCTGTTACCGCTATAACAACAAATACTAAAAAGTACGGAACCCTCGGTGGGCGAGTCCGACTCGCACTTGTCCGGTTTTTTTTAAACATATAGATATCGACACTTCTCAACACGATTATTGGGGTTACGTTAATTATAATTACGTACCAAATATGGTAAAAACGAACTATGGTGCAACTCAATCTCTCTGTCACATCGATTAATACCTTAGGAACTTCTTACGCTATAGTTTTTTTTTTTAATTGATTGGTTAGTTGGGAGTTTCCCCATTCCTCCGTCACAAGATCAATCAAAGTGTTCGCCTAACTACGTACTTTTTGTAAATAGTACAGTTTCATTTCTTTTATACCGTAACCGCAGCTAGAGTAAGAATAGCGCCTGGCTTAAGTCTAATGGCAATCATTCAATTTGAGCATATGCTTAATTGTTTACACAAATTATCAGGCAATTCATTATTTATCTCAATTCCACCCCGCTTTTGACCCTCATAAGGGATGATTTTCGGGATAAATTCCTTCTCCGGGATACAAACTATCTCTATGCCAAATTACAACTAAATCAGTTCAGCGGTTTAAGCATGAGAGACAGACTTTAGCATTTATAATATTAGTATCGATATGTCACTAGTAAAGGTTACGAACTATGTACTGACATAATTAGAATAGAATAAGATTTTATTCGTAAGCACAAACAAACAAGACATTACATAAAATAAAGGAAAACATAAAATAAGATTAAAGTGCCACGAAATGGCCTCATCTCAGCATGTTGCTGGTGGCATCCAGCGCTGATCTTACGATGAGACCGGTGAGAAGAATCACGGAAGGTAACAGAAAAGAAGAAAAAAAAGTCATAAAATAACATACAATGAACAAATAGTTAAATAAAGAAAAAGTTGCTAATTATATTGCTTGTAGCTAAATAAGAATAACCCATTTTCCAGAGTTAAATCCTACTTACCTACCAATCTCTCATTAGGCTTCGAATTGAGAGGCAGATTTTGTAATGTATATTTTTTTCTTACCTGTAACAAAAAACACAGGTTTATGTTATCATAAATAAAAATAATATTAAATTAGTCCTCGTTATAGATGTATGTAACAAAAGTGTGGGACGGCACTTCAAAGTCGAGGCAGTTAGCTTACACCGGCTATGTGCCATTTTCAACCAGAAGCGTACTTATTGTCGCTTGTCAGTAAGGCGCTATTTCCATATAGCTTCAATTAGAAATCAACCTTATCAACAAGCGACAATGTGGTACCTTTTGGTTGAAAACGTCACATTTAAATGAACGTCATGCCTATGATGAAAATGGTAACAAACAAATACATTTTCATTTCTCATGCTCTGAAAGTGGGTCGTTATTGTTCTACAAGGTGTGCAGAAAATGATACGTTTCTGCACTAGAGCATTTTACATTTCAAGTACGATTTTTTTACGATAAGCAATTAAAATTTGGGTTTAAATGGATTTGTTGAACAGTTTCCATTCTGATATTTTTTTTTATTTTTTATTATTTATTCTATATTAAGATCTTACATTACATCAGACAGAAAAGTGCCGTGAAACCCTATCGGGTTTGTATCGACACTGCATTCGTGGATACATTTTACATTTAAACATTGTTGTGGTACATAGGAAAAATAAAAATTATATAAAGTTAAAAGTGAGATTACCTAATTACAATAAGAGTTATCGGCGGGTAAAACAAAATATCTCCCACTCAAGTACACAACCGGCCGTGCCGTGAATTCCTTATCGCTGGGCGATTTAAGTCCCCATTCTATAAATAACGATACTTTTGCCTAAATTGTAGTGTACCCCTTAAGAAGTACTATGTAAGTTTATATTTAGTCATTTTTTTTAAATTACAAATGTATTTTACTTTCCTCGTATTCCAAATGAAAAGTAGTGTTTAATTCGGGTGAAAGGCACCATTTCAGTCTCGGACTATTGGCGCACTTACTGCGTTCGAGCACCAAACTACCTCGACAGAGATGGGTGCCTTTCCTCCCTTGGTTAACAATCTACTATTTATAGACTTATGAGTATCTGTATCAGGAGCATGAATCTCAGTATACATGTTCCATACGTGTGTTATACATATAGGATTGGGTATGAATAAACAACGTCGCTTAAATAAATACAAACACAGGGTTATTGAATCGAGACACGAGGCAGAATTCAAATCCTGGCCACGTCGAATCACATATAGGGCATTTTCTATGAAAAGGACCTTATTGTCGATGGCGCCTACGCCGCACAGAGTCGCGCGGCATTGTATTTATATCAGAGCATAGTTAATAATGGCGTAAGCGCCATCGACAATAAGGTCCCTTTTTATAGAAAATGTCACATATGGGTATCGCACCACAATCACATTCACTGGGTTGAATGTAAGTAAATGTAAAAAATACACGTTTGTTAAAGATTGCATTAAAGCGAAAGTGAAAACTATATTAAGCTTTATTAGCTTAAATATAGTTTTCGAGTAAAATGGCTATGACACACAGACAGACAGACGGATAGACTGATGGACGTGACGAAACTATCAGGGTTACGTTTTTGCCATTTTGGCTACGGAACCCTAAAAATATTTTTTATCCGAAATGTTTCTGACTCTTTGGTAAAGAAAATGACTATAGACATGGTTTCACAATGGCATGTATTTCGTAATGTAAATAGAACACTTCTGGTTTTTTTTTTAGGCCGTTCCATCGGTTTGCCGCTGTCACTGTCACATTTCGCAAGAAAGAACGAGAAAGATCATGCGCGCCAAGTGTCTATTTTGATCGAATTTTGTCGATTTTTATTTATTTTAAAAACGTTACCTTACAATATCGAAATTCGAAAGCTAATAAAAAAAAACTATTCAGGTTAAGATTGTTTTTTCTTCTTTTTTAGGGTTCCGTACACAAAGGGTAAAAACGGGACCCTATTGACTCCGCTGTCCGTCTGTCCGTCCGTCTGTCTGTCTGTCACCAGGCTGTATCTCATGAACCGTGATAGCTAGACAGTTGAAATTTTCACAGATGATGTATACTGTTGCCGCTATAACAACAAATACTAAAAACAGAATAATATAAATATTTAAATGGGGCTCCCATAGAACAAACGTGATTTATTTTGCTGTTTTTTCCCGTAATGGTACGTAACCCTTCGTGCGCGAGTCCGACTCGCACTTGGCCGGTTTTTTTGTTTATAGTATCACATAATAAATAACCGAGTAAAGTTGGATTAAAAGTCCGAGTTAGAGGTTACTTTGGGAATTAATTGTATCGAGCGAAGTGTCATAATTCGTGTATCCGGGAGCTATGTTATTAAAGATAATATAGTCAAGAACTACATATATTTTTTCCACGTCTACGAATATCAACGCCTCTTAGAAAAAAATTATCATATAAGGATTTTTCGCCTTCTGGCTCAGGGAACCGCCTTAAACGTAGGCACCAGGTTCTATTTCTGACTGTATTGTTTTTTTCTGTCAAAGCAATTATCTTCAAGAGATATTTGATGTGCCGCTGGAAAGCTTCCCAAATCGCGAAATTGCTGCAAAAATTTTAGAAACTTTTCATACATGTGTATAAAGAATGAAACATTCCCAAAATATAAATTTCCATGAAATCTTCCAGAGATTACTGAGAACATTTCCAACTTTTAGGAAATTTTGGGAAACTTGCACAACCGTATTGCGCTTATGGTTAATATATTTTTCTCACCTCCCCATTTGGATACACCCAGTATAATTTCCACGTGTTCCGAATATATATCGTTAATTTGTCACCTTGACGGCATTTATCTCCCACCTTTCTTATCTATTTTTTCTTCATACCGATCCCTAGAATGAAAGAATATGTACAGAAAACTCGACACAATATCTCTTACAAAGGTAATAAGAATAGGTAAAAAACTTGAAAGGCTGCCTTTCCACTTAGGCGAAGATGAGAGGATACGTCTAGTAATCAACCGATAACATTGGTTGTAATCAGGGATCGGCACGGACGGTGCCACACCGCGGGGTTCCTAGTAAAAATCCGATTCAAATACTCTTAAAAATCGTATTTAAAACAACACTCAATAGAATTACTTTTTTGAACAAGATCGCGGCATTTGAGTCACGTCCATTCGTGTCCTTATTAAGATTTATACTAGGAATCCCGCGGTGTGGCACCGTCCGTGCCTATTACTGTTTGTAATACAGCGGAGTGAAGAAGAGATGTGAATTACATACCAAAAACAACTTACGTAATTTGGTCGGATACATTGTTACCCACCCACCATAAAAACGGTGGGCAACAAAAAACTTCTACGTCACTTAGGACCTTTTAGAAGTAGGCAGAAAGGAAAAGTGAGACTATGAAAAGGACAAATAATAATAGCGCTTTCTCTGCTACTCCTACTAAAAGTTCCATAAGAGCATCTTGTTCGGCCAAATGGGGGAGGGGCCATTTCCTATCCGTATTATTGTACCTCTATGGTTTTGGTTGATTCCCGCACGTCTCCTCATTTCCGACTCAGTGGAAAGGCGGCCTATAAAGACCCTTTTACGTATGTTTTGTCTCATGGTTATGTATGGGAAAGTGAATTGATTGTAATAGAGAGGTAAAGCCTAAGAAAAAAACATGCCCCTTAGTTTGACATCCAAAACAGATGGCGCCGTACTGTGCAATATGTTTTGCGGTCACTGAATTTTCAAGTTACCGCAAAATGTATGGAGCTGTACAGATCTCGTTTATCTGTCAAATTCGAAGCACGATATTGTCTTGGCTTTTACGCATCTTACTCAATCAATGTATCTTTGGGTATGGTTTTCAAACAACTCATTAAATAAATTACTTGTCGTTATGTACTTATGAAAATGTAAAAGGTTTTCGCAAATTAAGTACCAATACTTTTTGGGGTAAGCGAAAAAGGTCGCTCATTAAGAGCATGACTTTTAGGTTTAGCTGCAAAAAAAGCTATATTTATAACATGTTATAAATACATATTCATCACGATTACTTGTACTTAATGTTTGGTATTGTCGATTAGTTTAAATACTTTTGATTTTCATTATTAAAACTTAAAAAGAACATATTATAAAACCACTCAAAGCTTACATTTCAATCGGAATAAGCCTTAAGCTCTAGTGTGGCTACCACCAGTTTGGCACTGACATAAACGCTAGCGTGAACGAAACTTGTTTCTATGCATCTCGCTCGTATTAACTTATTAGTGCGAGCGAGATGTATAGAAAGTAAATTACGTAGACGTTAGAGTATATGTCAGCTTTGACACTGTCAGTGACTCATGTTACGGGTATAGGAGCCAGCTTTTTACTACGCTGCTCTTTTCGTAGCACTACGACGCGGTGCGTAGCAAGCAAACGACAACAATGGCATTTAGGAAAAAATATTCGTAGCACTTTTGTTACTTACAAAACCTCATTAATCCGGACCCTCTTTAAGCTAGCGTACTACGTAGGCGAACAACACGCGAACGCGAAGCGAAGCGATACGGCGCGGAGTGAATCAATCCTTTGATAGGTAGTACTTAGTGTACTTACCTATAGAAGTGTCCTACGTGGGCGAGCTCGTTGCGAACGCGAACGCCGTGGGCCCACCGCGCCCCGCCGCTTCGCTTCGCGTTCGCGATTTGTTCGCTTACGTAAGACGCAGCGTAATCTGGTGATCCTTGGAATCCGGAATTTTGATTTTGAAAATGAAGTGCGAAAATTTGAATTTCGCTAATTAATTTATTTCCTTAGTTTAGTTAAATTTATATGTTAATATATGATCTTTTATTTATCTACAAATTAAGTGATTTTTGTACCATAAATAAATTTGCAGATGGTAATCCGGAAACCTCCGTAATTCGTCAACGGCCGGGCAAAAAATTGTCCGTCCGGATTAACAAGGTCTTACTTACTCTCGTTTCACAAGTCTTCCCAAAAAAAAAATCGCCAGATTCATACAGCCGAGAAATTTGCCTTTGGACTTCAAAACATACAGAACAGTTTTACAAACAACTAGCGACCCGCCCCGGCTTCGCACGGGTTAACAAATTATACAGATAAAGATAAACATACTTTATTATTCAAGTAGGCATATTACATTACGCTTATGAACGTCAAATAAAGCTACGCCGACTCTAACCCCACCTCAGCCTCGAGAAGATTTAAATCATCCTCAAGAATACACTCTATTGATAGGTGAAAACCGCATGGAAATCCGTTTAGTAATTTTTGAGTTTAGAAAGAAGAAGAAAGAAAGAAAATACATTTATTTGACGCCACAACATAGTACATAAAAAAGAAAAGCATGCAGACAAAAAACATTTGGACGACAAAAAGGATCCCCACTCAGCATAGTGCCGCGGCAAACGGTGGCGCTGGTTTTCTGTGGGGACCTGGCTTAATCTAAAAATAATGGCGACACGTACGCCAACGACACACAAATAAATTTACATTGACATAAAAATACAAACATTATTAAACATAGAAAATTAAGACAAACAAAATATTAACTACCGCCTTTTTAAATTTATTTATTACGAAGTTACAGAAAAAAATAAAGAGCCAAAACGAACTAAACTTAAGACTAAAACTAAAACAAAGACTAAAACTAAAACAAATCATCAAATTGCCGCGGAAATGTAAAAGTGTGTGTGAAAAGTTTACAGAAAGACACTCGCGGCAGGGGACTTTGTTTTATAAGATGTAGTGAAGAATAAAAGTGCTAAATTGTAGTTAAAAGTGTTAAAATTTGTTACAGTAAGATAATCTACATTTCAAGTCAGTTAACAAGCCCCATAAAGAATAACCGCCGCGAAACCGTCGACTAAGTCGAAATTAAAAGCCAATTCATTACAAAAACTGCTACTATTTGCATGAAAACAGTAGCAAACAACGCGCGATACAACGTTATACCCTGTACTGTACTATTCCGAATGTGATGTAGTTACGATATAGCCAAACCCCGTTTTCAATGTTGCAGTAAAAAAAAAAAGGTTGGCAAAAATACGTACCCTAAATTAGCTTTTAGTACATAACTTCGCCTTAACTAGCATTAAATAATTTTTCATTATAAATTTTATCTTGGGATTCATGGCCAACATTTAGGATTTGGAATAAGTTTTGATATAATGTTCATTCTAAACAAAATGATGATGAATGCAGTGGAGAGATGGACGGATGGCGAAGATACGTTATTATTACTATCAAAAAAACACTGTTAAAATATATGACTAGCGATATCGCAGTCGTATGGTTTTCAGAACGACGAATAAGGAGTCTGGCGGTAGGCGCCACTTATAGCGATTAGCGAGCGAGTAATTACAATATTTCGCGATAAGTTGTGTCGGGCGCGGCCGTAAAGTGCAGCCGTCCGAAATGCGCTCCGCAGTTACGATGTAACGAGTCTGGTGAGGTGTGGTTCAACTGACAACGAGTGGCTACAAAGAATAATACGGCATATCTACGTTCAAGAGGTCAAATACCTACCTAAGTAGTCGTAATTCACTTTCTGCAATAGGGATGATGAGACATGTTGAATTTTATAACAAAATCTAGTTAACTAGATAAAAAATGAGCAATTTATCACAATAAATTGGATGCTAAGAAAATATATGGAAGTGGTAAAAAAATACAAGACCTCAAAGTTCCCAGTTTTTTTTTAAATATTGTATAGCAACTATACAGGTTGATTCATGAGACGTGAGCAGGGGCCCTTTTCCTGAACGATATTAGACCAATATTATTAGTCCACAAACTGTCAAATCGTATGGGTTGTCATGACAACACACTAATAATATTAGAATAATATCGATCGAGAAATGGGTGCCTGGACTAACCCTACACACTTCGGTACTTCGGTAGGGAAAGTCCGTCAGCCATTTAAATACTCAAACCACCAATAAGGAGTTGTTATCGTTGCAATTACAAGACTAAACGCTGTCTCCTGTCCGCCCGCTTATGTCAACCCGCCACTACAGCCACCACCGCCCGTCGCGGGCGCCATGCCAGCGGGCTGCGCACCGCCAGTGCCAAGTCCCGGCTTCGATCCCGGCTGATGCACAGGATAATTGGAAGCCCGCCTCTACAATTTGTTGAAGAACCGAGTAATGAAGTGCTTAAGGCACATGTTTGTCACTTTAATGTGATATCATTTTGATGTTTTTATGGTCAGAGTAAAATGTTTGAGTCTTGTCATATTTTCAAATGTATCCGCGAGGTTTGAGAAGTATATTTGACTCTCTAATATAAACGCAATGAAAAATAATTGACTGGGTTTTGTCATAGATATTTCCAAATGTTTCGGCGATGATGTGAACAATATTATTAATTATAATAAATATAACAAAATAAGTGTACTGTTAGTTGACTTATTTTTAAAGTAATGAAGAATCCGTCTCTTTATTAGGTTTTTCTTTTATATTATCAGATAGGTTACTGTTTATGCTTTCAGTAAAAAAAAAACATAAATATACCCCAACCACCACCAACCAACAAATCTAAAGGTGATTACAGATTAAAAAATATTAAAAATGTTTTTATTGAGGGGGTGCTTTTACAGTATTGACGAGATATTTGCAAACTAAACTGATATTTACAAAATAATTTTATGTATCTTTACACTTTAATGATGACATTTTTATTACTTTATATGTACTCTTTATTTTGTTTAAGTGTATTTTTGGAATTTTATTTATTGACATGTCCCGCTATTATTTATGTGCACGTATTATAGTATGTAAGATTTTTCTAACACAATATCATATTGTTATTGAATTAAATAAATGAATGAATGAATACCTGTAGAAATAGAGACAGTATACCTATAGCTTGTCAGGGTCTGTTTAAATATGAACCTAAAACTTAAAAGGTACATCATTAAAATGTTACGCTGGTGGGTTCAGAAATGTCGTTTTTCGTATTTGAAGTATTTCTGCCTGAAATCTCGTTACAAGCCGTGAGGTACGCTTTATTTTAAAATTATTAATGGTATGAAATGTAACTACTTTTTTATACCTACTATCTTATTTTGACTACTCGATATTGTTAACTGAAGGCCTTGATAACTTTTTTTAGTATGTATTTACCAACCAACTATTTCATTTTAAAACTTAGATTGCCCTTTTTGATGACTTTTTTAACGTCCAGTTTTTATGCAAGCATAACATTGTGCCTGGCTTTCCATATCAAAATGTACCTATTGCAGTTGCCATAGCGTGCCTTTTGACATGAAAAGCTAGAAATCACCTACATAAAATAGGTCGACGTCGAGATATCTGTGGCAGACTTGTCCAACTTACAGAAGCAGTGAATATACGAGTAAGTTAGTCTAAGTTGGTACACTGTGAATGACAACCCTTTCCTGTATGTCAGCAAAACATAGCGAAGGGATAGCCGGAATAGGGGTGTTAGTACAACTGGCCTTCGTCCATTCATTCGTTACATTATAGTTGTAAATTTAAATGTTCTACTAAATAGGAATAATTATTTAACACCGAAGAATATTCCAATCAATGGGGAATATTATGCAAAACTCTGCTTAGAGGGCGTCACTAGCACAATCACAGGGCCTGCCGCGAAACACGAAAATCGAAAGTTCGGTTTCTGCCCCTCTGTCACTCTTGCATATTCGATCGATAAAGAGGCAGATAACGAAATTTCGCGCGCACCCAAGTTGCATACGTCGCCATTGTTAGTAGCTCGGTACTACTTACAGGGCGTGTTTTATTAAAACGTGTCTTCTTAAATTATTACGCGGTCTTAAAGTCTGTGACAACCCTACTGTGTTCTTGTGTGGTGTCGGCATTTACGCAAACATAAAAGGCTTCGGGCCACTAGCATGTATGTGTGCCCGTTGTCTAATATGCTCCATGTTGTAGTGGAGGTGTCTGGTCGCTAAATTGACAATTTACGGATGATACGCCTTCCTCAAACAAATTACCAGGAAATGTATTTTACCTATTCAAATATCATTCTGATGGCAGTGTACGTTCGAATTGGCCTGTCTTTTAAGGCAACATAAATATTATTATTTTCACATGCTCTCAAAGGTAAAGCCACGTGTATAAAGGAGAATATTGTTCATCACCTTTTAATACACAGATATTTTTGAAGTTACGTCCATTTTAGCTTTTACGGTTAGGGTGAAATTATTTTTTCTCAGCGGCGACCCTCTTTTCTTTGTATATTTAATCTTTGAGTAGGTGTATTTTTTGACTTTTTCGTAATTTCTTAATGTTAACAGCTTCAAAATGCTATTCTTCCCCTTTTTAGGAGTAAATATTAAAAATAGCAGACCAACAAAGCTTCCATGCATTCGAAAAACTTAACGCTCTACTGATTCTGATAAAGCTCTACTTTACTTAAATTATTAAAAGCTATTGCAAGACAAAAAATATTGCAAAACTTTTGTACCTTCCTCCATCTTTCACTTGCCACAGATGAAAAATTAAGGTTTTCTCCCAATAGTTATTTTACTTATTAAAATTATTTTAAAACGGGTCACTTGTATATTATTAAGTGGAATAGCTCGACATGTTTCGATCCAATTTACGAGGATCCTCTGGAGGAAATTGGATCGAAACATGTCTATTCGACTTAATAATACGTGGTTGACCCGTTTTATAATAATTTTAATATGTTTGAGTCCCACGGGAGTTTTATAGTTATCTAAAGTTATTTTACTTGTGGGGACCTGGGGCTTAATTTACGGACAGTCAATAACGACGGTCCATCTTACGGCAGTTTGGGGCTTAAACTTTTGCTTGTTCAGATATTTACGAGAAAACTTGTCCGTCAGTGATTTACTCAGGTTCATTTTACTGCCATTTTTAGATAAATTTGTAGTTTATTTAGCAAATACCTTAAACGTTCTAGACGAACTAGACTAGAGAATTAAATGGCTCTTGAAGACCAATAGCTGCTGATTTCGTGATATTTTTTTTTATACATAGTTATATTAATGTCGACTTCCTTTGTCTATAATTTACTTCGTTTTTAGGGTTCCGTACCCAAAGGGTAAAAACGGGACCCTATTACTAAGACTCCGCTCTCCGTCTGGTATGTCCGTCTGTCAGTCACCAGGCTGTATCTCATGAACCGTGATAGCTAGACACTAAAAATTTTCACAGATGATGTATTTCTGTTGCCGCTATAACAACAAATACTAAAAAATACAGAACCCTCGGTGGGCGAGTCCGACTCGCACTTGTCCGGCATTTTATAATTATTTAAAGCAAACGTTACAAATTTGTGACTTGACTACCGGCGGGTCATCATACTTATAATTGCCATTGAAAACGCTTGAAAGTCTTAAAACTTTTAATATAGCTTAATAGCTTTTTTGCTGTTCAAGTACGTAAGTAGGTACTTCAACCCACCAATTTTACAAGGAATATCTAATTTTTTTGCGTAATACAGCGTAGAATTCCAGAAAACCAGGGCCGAGCACCGTACACATCCTCATCATTAGCTACCACGGCAAATCTCTACTTACATACGAAGGCTGCAACGTTGAAAGCGCAGTTATTTATAACTTATAACATAGTCCTAAGCGAACTTTTAAAGTACTCGGGTATTAAATTAAGTAAAAAGAGAAATGGGAAACTCCGCCGGCCGTGCGGCATTGTTAAAAGTTTAAATCTGTTTGCGAAGCGAGTTACCTACCATAGTCAAGAAAGTTCCAGATCAATAATTGTTAACTATAGCCACAGAATAAGTAATAGTATTATCATGCAGAACGGCCACGCACCGCCCCGCCTCGACTCGAATTACCTCGCCCCGCGACAGCAGATTGACGACCTTTTGCCGACTGCACAGTACTGTTTTTAAGCAACTTACTTACACAATGACGCATGTCGCGTGTACAGACGTGCCGTTCACACATAGAAACGCAAGTGATTTCTGATGTATAGCGTTTCCGCCCTGTGCTATAGCTATGGGGGTAAGGACTATCGATGGTAAAAGTGTGTGATTATTCGCGGTAGTAGCACAGACCAGACAATTAAATTGCAGACCTTGACAATTATTAGACTTCCTAGTTTAATTACCTATATCGAGTTTTGTCGGGCCATTATATGGCATCAATTATTCATGTCTCAAAAGCGATTTTTCGACAAACATGTGGTCATATTATGTAAGATTTGCCTCGGTATTTATCTCTTAAGAGAATAAGAATGTTAAATCTGCCCTAACCTCATTTTTTTTCTTCTATTCTATTCGACTACCCATTGTCCAGTTGATGGCGATGAGTTCGCATAAATGTTATATAATTATTTATTATTATTTAGCAGCCTTTATTTACCGGCTCGGTAGCGAGGTCAATGGGCAATTAGCCAGCAATCTCAGCAATTGTTGCTAAACGAGTTGCGACGGAAATTGTAACTTCCTCGCGTTATCCCGGCTTTTTTGCCACGGCTCATAGGCCTGGGGTCCGCTAGGCAACTAATCTCAAGAATTGGCGTAGGCACTAATTTTTACAAAAGCGACTGCCGTCTGACCTTCCAACCCAGAGGGAAAAGTAGGTCTTGTTGGGATTAGTCCGGTTTCCTCACGATGTTTTCCTTCACCGAAAAGCGACTGATAAATATCAAATGATATTTCGTACATAAGTTCCGAAAAATTCATTGGTACGGGCCGGGGTTTGAACCCGCGACCTCCAAATTGAAAGTCGCACGCTCTTACCGCTAGGCCACCAGTACTTACTCGCCGCACGATTATAATTGAGTTTTCACGATAGTTGCTTGGAAAGTGTTGTTTAAGTTAGAGTCAAGTTCGTATTAAATACAGGATGGCTCAAAAATATGTAACTTTTTTAATGTGGCATATTGTTGGTCATTTTAGCAAATATTTTCGTTTGAGTATCAAAGTTAAAGGAGAAGATTTTGAAGATAATAGTTTTAAGGTTTAATGAAATACTGTAAAAGTAAAACATTGCTTTAAAAACTAAATTGTCAACGTACCTATTTTTGGGCCAACCTGTATTATTATTTTTTTGCTTGTCATACACGTATGCCAAAATCAAATTATTCAAACCTACCCCTGAAAAGCAAACTGTGTCAACTGCTTTTCGGTTCAATACTCACGATGTCATTTGATTACAAAGGGGAATTGCGATATTTTACCTGAAACAAACGAGAAATATAATAAGATAATGTATTAGGTATATACAGGCTACATTGTTATATAGAATGGAACACATTAAACAAAATAAAACAACCCCACCCGTCACCCGTTGACCACGAACGCTGTAAAGAGTTCGAAACGTCGGGATGTATTATAAATTCAATATACGCGATATAATCCGTTTTCATAGTTTTATTTCATGAGTAACTATCGCGGTAACCGAAGACAATATTAAAATAAAACAATTTCTCAAAGGTGACTTGTTGAGATGATAATATGTATATAGCATTGCATTCAGCAGATTTCTCAATTAGGTTCCAGGATTACGAATGAAACAGAGTTTCCATTTTCATTCAATCATGGAATCGTATATTTTATGTCTGGACTCAACATAAAATCTTCTCGTCTAGGGCATACACTGATTTAGTATAGCCATTTGTCATTTCTGTCCCCGTTATGATTATGACTATTGGTGATATAAATGACTACATTTGTGGTACAGTCAAAAACTACATTAGGAACTGTTTTAGGCGAAGTCACCGCCATAAAGTAGTTATCTATACACCGTATAAAACAAAGTCTCCCGCCGCCTCTGTCTGTATGTATGTATGTTCGCGATAAACTTAAAAAGTACTGAACGGATTTTCATGCTGTTTTCACTTATGAATAGAGTGATTCTTGAGGAAGGTTTAGGTATATAATTTGTTAAGGTTTACCCGTGCGAAGCCGGGGCGGGTCGCTATGTTTAAACCAGGGACCGGCCCGCTATCCCTTATCGGGGTTTTATAAGGGTATTGCATAAGGCTTAACTCACCATACCCTTTGCCAGACGAAACCCTTTGTTTTGCTTTTAAAAACCCTTATATAAAGCTATAATCGGTAGCCCAAATACCCTTACAAAACCCTTATCATCCGCTCACCAACACCTTGCATATTGCTTACAAGGGTTAGCCTTATAAAGGGCTTCCCTTTTAGCATATAAGCGTGCTAATTTAAGTCGTCTACCTTGTTCATAAAGCACACATTACTTCGAATCCGAGCGATCGTCGGCGGCGACGGCGGCGTTCTTTGACTAGGCACGTATTTTCTTTCCTTTTCATACACTACTGTAGATATATACTAATCCTGTCTCTTTCACGCAAAGGGAAACCTTTATAAAAAACGCTTAAAGATAAGGGTAACCCTTATTAAGAGCTAGCCTTATTTTTGGTTAGCTTTTCGGTAAGGGTTAGTCAAAGGTAAGGGTATGAATGGGCTTGCAGTTTAAAAGGGAAAGTCTTTCAATGTGTTAGCCGTGTTTAAGTGTCGCCCATTGAAAGGGTTTTATCGCGGAAAGGGTTGTCCGGTCCCTGGTTTAAACTAAAACGGGACTTTTAAGTCTGCCTGCGAGCAAAAATGTTATATCGCTCGAAACGTCTGGATGAATAATAAAAGTACAAAATTCATGCAAAAGAAATAAAGTAGCACTATTTAAAACGACACAGCGACATGATATCGCAAACGTCTTAACTAGCCATTAGTTTTGTTTGAGCTTCCATTAGCACTCAGACTTCTCCGAGTCGGATATCCATTGCATACAAAGGTTGAGCATTATGCAAACTTGTGTAGCTATTCAGCTATAAGCTTGATAACTATCCCTATAATCAATATTCAATTCTGCTCACAATATTTTGCAAGAATCGGTAGAGGAATGCCACCTGCAGAATATCCGGACATACGAAAGCATATTTGCCCAAGCTGAAAAGGAGATCTCCGCTTCTCTCGGTCAATGATAGTATTTTTCCAAATGGCCACTCACTACCCCGAGCCAGATTGAATAACGAATTATTATGAAAAACGTATGGTATTTTGGTAACTCCACGGGTAATTACATATTTTATTCGGGACAAGTTGCGATTTCGTATTTATTCCGCCCAGAATGAGGGGCTGTTCAAAACAGCCAAACTTTTAGGTAAGGAATTACAAAGGTAAATTATGAAAATAATAAATTCATCGTCTCATTAAGTACCTCAAATACCTCAATGAATAACTAAAGTAAATCACTATCTAGCACTAATTAACCATAATACCTTGTCGTTTTGAACCAGAGCCGCTCAGTCAATGAAGTTTAACAAACAACTGAATGCGACAAAGTACTTAGGGCCGGTACAGACGGACTGCAACCCGACTGCAACTTGGAAACTGCACGCCGACGTTGCAGTTGACGTGCTGTTGGCGTGCAGTTCCCGTACAAATTGCTGTCGGGTTGCAGCCCGTCTGTATCGGCCCTTAAGGGGCCCACTGACTATCAGTCCGCCGGACGATATCGGCCTGTCAGTTGTTCGGAACTGTCAAATTTTTGTTCTAACTGACAGGCCGCAGTGGGCTCCTTTGTCTCGAGCAAAAATAAAATATCTTTTGTGTGCTGAAATTTTAATTCATTGAAAAAACTAAATGATGATCAAAGCAAAATCTAAGCTAACATCTTAAAAATAAAAAAAAGTACAAGAATAACTTAAGACAAAAACAAACAACAAAACACAAAGCAACTGAAAGGCGGGTACTGCACCTTGAAACACATGCGAGCACTTGAAAGGGTCGCACATTGGAATGTGCGACTTATCCACTTGAGAGCGATATGAGTGGATATTATATTACCATTTATATTAATACAAAACGTAATTGTATGAAAATGGTTTTTAAAAAAGAATTATAATTTAAAATAAAAATTTGATGTTACGTTTTGATCTAAATAGACACATGGGAGTGTGTCCAGTCAAGTTAAAAAAAGAAGCCCTTCGTGCGCGAGTCCGACTCGCACTTGGCCGGTTTTTTCTTCGTACCTATATGACATTTATTTCGGTTTATTACAGCAACGCTATGCTCAATACGATTGTAGTTATGCTAGGTCAGTTAGGGATGGCGTCCCAAATAGCACGCGTTCCTTGTGTATACGGAGAATTGTGGCGTGTTATTTGAAGTAAATATCCGGGCTTGAACATTTGAATAATGTTTTATTTCAATGAAATTAAATAAGTCTAGCACGACATTGATGATCTACGATTCAATTTTACGCTTTTTAAGTGACACATTTTTGCTTGAATAGCTATTGTAATAGTAAAGTAAAAAGCTTTTTTAAATTAGCTTGAGTCTTTGTTTTCCTTTGTTTGAGTTTATTTTTATCTAATAGGACACACGGAAAAGGTAAAATCCTTTATTAGTCATTCATAATTTCACCACACACTTTTCATACGACAGATGACACATATATACGTTTATCATGGCCGCAAGTGCATCCGATTGTCTGGCGTAGACTAAGTACTAAGTACCCTTCTAGGTCTTATGTAGGTATACTATCTAGCTGCGTGTTTTCAAGTCTGGAGTGCTTAACTATGTACAGTTGACAGAAACAAATGCGCAGAAAAAGATTTAAAAATGAAGCTTGTATAGATAATTTTGAACTCTAGTAACTATCCAGGCCAGGAATAAATAAAAAAGAACATTATGAAACTATTCGTAGGATTGAATGAAACCTATGCTTACGCTATCTGGAAATATACTTCGGTCGGCCAACCCGATTATTTAGGTACGCTGACAATGCATGGAAAAATCTGCCTGTCACCGTAAGCTGTATCTAATAAATGGCAAATATGACAATTTGATATGAGTATTTATTTCAATTGCCACTGTAACAATTAAATATAAGTATAAGCTAAGTACACTTATACCATTTTTTTTTATTTCGATCGTATTTAAAATTATTTATCTTTTTTTTTGTACTGTATGTAATGTACGTGCGATGTCACATAGACATAATAAATGATGTACTAAGGTATTACAGGTCACAATTTTCAAACTTATTTCTACACATTTTACACGCATTAGACTGTTTTTTAGCTGACTCTGGTAACAACGACACACAATAAATCTAGGCACAAAGGTATCTCTGTTCCCTGTCGCATTTTAGAATTAAGCTGTACAGACAGACAGACGGCACTCGAGAGTCGCGCCGCATCGATCCAGGTAAGAACACTATAGTTGGTCAAACCAAATTGTCAGTAAATAAGAACAAAACAAACTACTCATCCTTTTCTTTTGGGTGCTAGTACTAGTGTAAGATAAAGATAGTATGATTATCTCTGTTTGAAATGAGACAGTCCTTTGACAAACTATAATATAGTTTACTTTTACTAGTTAAAACGAAGTAAGAACGTACAGGTGTAGAGGGTATATACGCCCTTATAGTCTAATGTACCGGTTTAGTATTTAGTGTCAAAATGGCGTAACTATGTAGAGACGTAGAAGACATTTACGCCCTTATAGTCCAGTGTCTCTAGTCTAATGAAATGGTTGACTATTTTAGGTTAAAATGGCGTAACGACACACAGATGTCGATAGCGTTTACATTTTTACTCAGCAAAATAGTGATCGTGCAACTTACGCCCTTATAGTTTAATGTAGCGACGGAGTATTTCAAGTCGAAACGGCGTAACGACACTCAGGTGTAGATGGCGTTTATGCCTTTTCTCAGTAAAATTAATCGTGCGACTTAAAAACGGCCGCGCGAAGAACAGAATTCGATGCTTCTTACGCCTTTCTTTCCTAAAGGGGCCCACTAACTATCTGTCCGCCGGACGATATCGGCCTGTCTGTTGTTCTGAACTGTCAAATTTTTGTTCTAACTGACAGGCCGATATCGTCCGGCGGACTGATAGTCAGTGGGCCCCTTAGGATACTTGTCGTGTATTGTATAGGCAGGTGGTGCGTACGCCCTTATTACCTTTTAATAAGGTAGTATATATCGGGTTAGTAGTAGTAGTAGTAAACTCTTTATTGTACAAATATACATATTAAAAATTACATGGTACAAATAATATAGTGGTTTATATAGTGGTTAGATGGCACTAACGCCCTTTTTAACTGTAGTCTGATCAACTTCCGGGGTGAATGACCTTGTGGGGTTGGAAAGAACATCCGGTGCTTTGTTTCAATAACAGGAAGTATCCTAGACTAATATTTTAGTTTAGATTTTCTATGTAACGCTTTAAAGTACAGTCCCCTGCAATTTCACAACAAAGCTCCCAAAATATCTGCTACTAAGTTCATCCCTGCTCAGCTGCGCTTGTAGCATACGTCGTAACCGATATCTTTATTTTGCCGGTATGTAGCAAAAAATCGTCGTAGAAACGTAACGAAAACGTGTCGTGATTAGCGATGAATCTGTTAAATAATACTTACTTTACTTTAACAACATCTAATTATATTTCAACTTTTGACAACCAGAGCTACCGTAAATTGTAGTATATAATACTAGTATTATTTCATTAGCTATCAAATACGAAGCGCGATTTTATCTTAGACTTGAAGCAACTTACACGATGAACGAATGAATTATTGCGTATACATAAATAAATGGGTATGTAATGTTATTTTACAATACCACATAATTTGCCACAAATTACAATAAAAATACCCGAGTCAACAGCAGGAATATAAAACGAATTCTATTGGTCAATTTAGTAACGCCCGGACATTATAATAAATTAACGAATTAGAGCGTAGGTACCTGGAAACTCGTGACAAAGTACAATTTTATAATTGGTTTTGGTTTGCTCAAACAAATATAATATTCTCTTTACATTGCTTGTCGTTAACTACATTTGAATCGGAACCCCTAGTGTAGATTTCATTCGATAGTGTGACGAGCGTTCGCGTTTGCGTCATCTCTATTTTTGTATGGTATTTTGAACAGCGCGCCAAGCGGGACGTTTTGGAAACTCACAATCCCATACAAAATGACACGCGTACGCCACGTCACGCTATGGAACGAAATTTACACTAGGGGTATGCTTGTGATGGTCATGTTTCTATTGTGTCTGTTTTGTCATTGTGTGTCTGATACTTTCCAAATACACTTGGAAAATGTATCTACAAATACAATTTATCTCTCGAAAAAACCGCGCAAAGAAGCAATGTACAGGTTGTAAGCAAAATATCCGCCTGAAAAGGGAGTTAAGGGAGCGATGATTAACGATTTAATAAATTCGCACCACGCCGTATAAATCACTAGCTGGTTTAAATGTAGCTTATCATATGGACATACGGGTGAGTTTTGCGGTCGCGACTGCTATGGTAAAAAAAAGTTGAATTTATGAGAGACTGTATCAAAAGCATATGTAGGTGTTCAAACTTTACGACCGAATCTTTTGGGATATATTTATATCTTTTTCTCATTTTATACTTTTCATCTAATATGAAGATAAAAAACTTTACAGAAATTGATATAGCAGGTATATTATATAGAAACACTTGTAGGTAATTTTCGTTTCTTTAAAAGGGGTCGTACAATAAACACCAAAAATTTCACACACATCTTAAATCCAGTGGTTAGATCTAAAGAGAATGAAGACCAGAATAAAACCCCATTAGTGGCAATCTTAACCACAAACATTACAAACAAGCACAATAAGAAGCATTTTATAATTGATAAGTGACTGTTTGTGCATGCATTTTTACAATTAGGTCTTAGTGTTTAAAATATGTAAATAACGTTTCGTTACTTCTATTACTTCTTTTTCATTTTGTGCATATTTTTACTCATAAGTGTTAGCATATCAGTGGAAACTTCACTGGCCTATGATCCATCTGGATGAGTAAAAATATGCACAAAATGAAAAAGAAGTAATAGATCCAGATCCAGATGGATCATAGGCCAGTGAAGTTTCCACTGATATGCTAACACATGAGTAAAAATATGCACAAAATGAAAAAGAAGTAATAGATCCAGATCCAGATGGATCATAGGCCAGTGAAGTTTCCACTGATATGCTAACACATGAGTAAAAATATGCACAAAATGAAAAAGAAGTATTATAGTATATTTAGATAAATGTATTGTAACCTTATGTATAAATGATGCTGTATGTAAGTAAGTAAGTAAGTAAGTAAATATTCTTACTATAACCTCTCTCTGTATGTTTTACTTAAATACAGAAAAAAAAACTTGTAATTTTTGTTCCCTATGATCAAAAATGAACTTTAATATATAACTTTGTTCAGGTGTGACTGTTACCTTTATGAATATCGTAGTTCTGTTCTATGGCAAGATATTTTTATAATTGGAAAGAAACAGTCGGACAACACCAAAAAGGACTTTGTTATTCATACTTAATGAGGGCTATCGTTTTTTTGCTCACCAGTTGGCGCCTCTGTTGATGGTGGTCCAAAAGACTAAAGAACAGCTGTCAGTCATTGAAGTGACAAGTGCCATTTGACATTTCGAACTATGGAAAAGACCACTATCTACACTAGCGCCCCTAGCGGCGAATTCATACGCGTTAGCCCTCATTACGTGTTCCAACTTGTAGACCATAGTGCAGTACTGGACTCTATAGTTAGGTGGGTTTATAGTACCTAAATTAACTTTTTCTAACCGTGTAACAGTATAAAACTAAAAATAGCAAAACGCGGCGTTTCTCCAGCTTATCGGCACCGTATGTTTTCAATATTAAAAGCCTTGGAGGAACAAAGAAAACCACGAGACGCGACCTCCGAACATTTACTTTTTGTCGCGCGACAAACGACGCGATATATCTCTCGAAAGGGTAATCGAGTTCAGGATATTTATTAAGTGTCTTCGAGTCGAGTGTCTTTAATAAATACGAGAATACTAGACCTCGTTTCAAATTTAATCTAAATAATTTTAAATAAATAAAGAACGAAACTACTTAATAATAATACTTATAAGCGCTGGTGGCCTAGCGGTAAGAGCGTGCGACTTGCAATCCGGAGGTCGCGGGTTCAAACCCTGGCTCGTACTACCAATGAGTTTTTCAGAACTTATGTACAAAATATCATTTGATATTTACCAATCGCTTTTCGGTGATGGAAAACATCGTGAGGAAACCGGACTCATCCCAATAAGGCCTTGTTTAACCTATGGGTTGGAAGTTGGAAGGTCAGATGGCAGTCGCTATAGTAAAAACTAGTGCCCACGGTTATTCTTGGGATTAGTTCCCGTGGCAAAATGCCGGGACACAGCGAGGATGATTAAAAAAAATTCGATATTTATTCAAATAGGCCTAGCAACAAGCACTTTTAAATGGTCAAGTTCTACAAATTATCAGAGCAATTTATTGAGGCTGTTATTATTGTTCTTAAAAACATTGAATTATTATAGATATGTCAAAATTAATAATAAGTATTTCACAAAAGGATCGTCAAACACCAAAATACGTCTATACTATTGTAAGTACACGTCTTGAATTCACTCCGAGATCCTGGAGGTCGTCACGGCCCGCGCATTGAAGCGGATCGGCGCAGACGCCGCGACAGAGCAATTTCCTGCAGCCTTGCTCCGCTGGCCACTCGCAGATACTGTCAAATGTATACTATAGGTATAGCACGTTTACTAATAAATGCATTACTACTAATATTCAAAGGTTCCAATGGTCTAGCTCACTTAGTTTGTAACTTTAAACAGCATGGCAATAGTAATGATTTTTTATGAGGCATAACCAAAGCAAAGCATAGGCATAGGTAAACTGCAAGATAGCCCAAAAATACATTGATAATGATTTTTTAGGAACTTTTTTCTTACTTACACGTCTGTTACAAAATTTCATAAAAAATTTAAACTGCAAGTGTCGTCAAAATATTCTCCTTTGTCTTTGATAAGTACACAAACGCGAAAGTTTAATAAAATTATCCTCCGCAGTAAAAAAAAATTACAGTATTTTTAATGTACTTTTGGATCATTCTATAGGTATAAAGCAAAATATAGTAGCCGAAAAAATTCAGACAGACTTCGGCATGGTCTAACGAAACTTAAAAATGACATAATAGAGTGACGGTTTTTGGTCTAGAAGTCTTTTAGAAATCAATTTTCGCTCTTGTCCATATTATGGATATCCATGTCTGCGACGACATGAGCGAAAAGTGACCTAAAGCCTGTTCCGTCAAGGTACTATAACTTAAATACAATGTAAAATTATTAACATTACTACTTTTCTTTCACACATTTATCGCCGCCGTAACTGCACCGACCATTGTCTCCAAGCATTTAAATGCAGGAAGAGATAACCGATTGTTTTCATAGCGACAAGTGCACGCGATTGCACACTTCAAGTCTGTGATGTCACGGACCAGTTTTGATAAGCACAACATTCATGGGCGCTTATCATTATCACACTGGATGCGATTGCGATATGTACGTCGCTCCGATGTGTGAGCGGGATGTCGCTATAATAAGCGCGTAGCGTTGTCTCACTCAAACATTGGAGCGACGTGCGAATCGCATCCAGTGTGATAACCGCCATTTGGTAATGCAGCGATACGGATACATTGTGCAAGAACGGCTTAAAGTCATAGAAATTTATGTGGCAATTACACTTCTTTTAATCGAATGTGTGCTCAATTAAATTAATACTGATATTATGCAAACGCCCGTGTAATATTGAAGTGTTGGTTTGATTTGATATCATTGACAAAGGCACACACTTCATATTTAAACTGTAAATAGATTTGGATTAGGATTTTCGTCGAACTTTCACGATGCACAACAATTCTGTCAATTCCTCGTTTTTTGTACGTTCTCGATAAGCCTCGTCCTGCCAAACCTCCTCATCAGGCGATCTTCTAGTTTCCATGCTTATCCTATCAGTTCTTAGTTGCAACCTTGAGTTAAAGTGTATGTTTCTTTAGACATTAAATCTCACGCATGACATAACTCCAAATCCCATAGTAAACAACGGAACATTTACCGACGTCTTACATAAGCAGTTTCTCTTCATCTTCACACCATTACAGCAAATAGCATAATGCAGCTTATGCAGCATTATAGTCAATGATCAAATTATAAAGGACTTAGTGCCGTGACAAGATTGCAATGAGTTTACTACTCCATAACGGAAGTCTAGAGAGAGTTCAGTCTAAATGTCGAGTATTTGATACATTGACATGGACATAGTGATTATGGTATGCCTAAATTTAGTAGAATGTGAGGAACATACTGAAAATACTAACGCACGCAAATCGTTGCTCCATAACGATCGAAATATTATTCGCCAAAATGCATAAAACATCTGTTTTTTAGCAATTTCGGGATGGGTCACGGACGTCACCGCCCAAAAATAGGAGCCCCGCTTGGCGGGGCTCCGCCTAGTTAAGTTGTGGCCTGTGAGTTTTTTTAACCTCGTAAGTCCCATGTCAATTTCTGCGCTTTTGAATTTAGAACTTTCTTTTATTTCTATATGACTTCAAAACTCGAATTTAGTTTGTACTTGTACAAGTACACGGGGACTTACGAGGATAAGCCATGGTCACCCTAACGAAACCCTCAACGTTTGACGTTGACGCTATTATAAGCGCACTAACAAATTGCAAAAATGCAAACCGCTTCGCGTTTATAAAATGACGGCGCCGCTTGTAAACGGCGGATTATTACAAAATGCCTGCGACATATATACGATGACGTATTCATTACGGTTTGGTACAAGTTGTAAGGGTTGTACCGTACAACCCTTACAGTCCAATTCGAACGTACACTGACATCAGAATGATATTTAAGTGATGTCATTTAGTTATCATCATGCATTTCGATATGCGTAACAATGTCCCGTAACTTTTCTCTGTTTATAGGCGGGCTTTAGCCGCCTCGAAAAGGTAACTACCACGAGGCATTGAGCCACCCATTGTTGAGCGACCTTACTAGATAATTTCTATAAAGACTATAAATTATAAAGGCACTTACCTACGCCTGCGTGATGCGGCAGCCTTCAAACCTTGGTCATGGAATGTTTTGACACAGTCTACCTATAAGTACAAGGGACAAGAGCAAGGCAAACTAGTGTCACGACACAATGATTTAGATATCGTCACTACTTTGAAAAAATCTCGTATCTCGCACTGCTACTCAAAGTTAAAACGCCGTAACTCTGTATGCATCCCATACATAGTTAGATGAAAAATAAAGATAAAAGATATTTATTCATGACGATCACAACACATGTACAGACAACAGCAAGAAAAGAAGAAATCATTAAGTGTGCATCACGAAATGGACCCAACTCAGCATAATGCTAGCTATAAAGCCAGCGCTGGTTTTCCGTAGGGCCCATTCGGTTACAATATTTTTCTTTTGATTGATAGAACAAGATACGCGTTACTTTCAAAGTTGTCACGATATATAACTCTAGATAGGTTATAATCATACACTAAACCGAACCCATGATTAGTATTAAGTATGTTTAAAAACTGATCAAATTATTTTCATGGGAACATCCAAAAAAAAATAGCTTTCTTTCTCGTAAAACCATATTTTTTTCTTTCACAAATGATAAAGTGAGTGAAAATGGCGAGCTGTTGGCTGGAAATTTATGAACTTTCTGATAGTGGAGGTGCTTTTTCACCCCCACCCCCCCCCGACTTGTAATTATACAGTGCGCAAAAGCTTTCATATTAAAATGCCACTACCTACTTAAATACTTATTTTCGCTCGACTACTGCAAAACCAAAAGGAAGAGTTGTGATTTGTGATTTCTGGAAAACTTTTCTCGTAGATCGGTATTCTGAATTTAAACTCTGTTTGGTGTACAGTCACCTGCAATAATATGTTACTCTTCGAAGGTCGCAAAAATATGTGACACGCTCTTATGGCTCTCCAAATAAGATCTTGTCAGATATTTTTGCGGCCTTCGTTGTGTCTAGGTCGTATCATAACAATATCAAAAATACAAGTTTAACTTGGTAAAATCTGAATACCGCATTCATTGCCTTTCCTATTTTAGCTCCTAACTTTCGTGTTTAGGCATTTCTCCCGCTTCTTAATGCATATTTGGATCCTGTTCGCTGTTTTGTAATCATTATTATGTACAGTTCGAACACGATAGTCCTTTATTCGTGCGCGAACTACGTAGTTATTCGACACAGCACACAGCAGAACAGTGCCTTTCAAAAGGGACAAAATAAAACAAAATCTTTGAAATCTACTATATCATTTTAATTTTTACACACAACTCAGAAAAAAGGAAACCCATAATTTTCCTACTAAATCTATTCCCATAGTCAAAGCCCGTTCTAATTTCCAGGGCACACTAACGAGCCCTAACAGGATTACCTGTTGGCCTAATGAACGTGAATCTTAACCCGAAGGCCGCAAGGTTTCTTATTGATTGGCATTTGATTAATAGTGCGCCTAACGAGGTTAGAGCGGACAAAGGTTTTTGTATAGTGTTACAATGGTATTATACGTCGCGTGAGTAATAAAACCAATTATACCTATAGTGTTTGAAGTTATAATTAATATTGGAAAAAGACATATAACGACGCATCTTCATCATTGTGGAGTAGAACCATTATTAAAAGGGACGCGGTTTAAGCAGTGTTTTTAATTCGGCTTAAAATCGTATGGAAGAAGAATTGTAAGCTGTCAAACAAGGATCCAGATAATTTGATACCAGTTTGATCCGAATTGCAACCTAAACCAGTAAGCAATTTTTTTTAAATTCAGGATCCGGCCGGAAACCGTCTACTTTTGGCCCACTGAGCTAAACGAAGTTGCCGCTTTCCGGATCCGTCGACCAGAAAAATAGTATAGTGTATTAGTATACACACCTCTCGACCAGTAAATAAGAAAGCCTCAGATTAAGATCTTCAATTACATGACTGTGATCTGAGACATTTCTTGCTTTACTGCTTTAGGGATGGATGTAAGTAAAGGGAGGTAGATATGGCACCTGGCGCTCGATCGTAAGCCATCAAATATAGGTTCCGGAACCTATATTGAGTAAGTCGTACGGCTGACGCCAATGTGTCAAGATTGTCAAAATCATCTACTAAATATTGCCTGCCTTTTAGTTTTGTCAACTATGAACGTCACGCGTCTATTATTAATATAAGGTCATTGGCTTTAGGTATGTAATATATTACGAGTATTAAATATTAATGGAACGTGTTGTTAATAAATTGGACGAAAATCGCACTATATAAAAATATGAACGAAGACAGTTTCTATGCCAAAATAGACGTAAATATAAATTTCGGCAATTAATGGAATCAAACCTTACCTGTTTTATAAATTTGATGAAAAATTGTTATTTTTTTATATATTTTTATTAGCCTAATTTTGTGTCCCACTGCTGGGCAAAGGTCTCCCCTCGTTTCCTCCACTCGACCCCCAAAAAAAATTATTAATACATTATAAAATATCGTATGATTCCAACGTAAATGTACCTGTACCTAATACTACCTCACCTATAGTTGATATATTTCATATGGAACTTAAAAATAATGTAAACCATAAACCTTGTGACTCAGTCGTTCGGCCAATTACATTATCTCATAATTTTAATAGAAAAGTAGGGTTTAAATTGCGACGAATAATACTACTTACGAACAGGAACCAAAGAGTATTATGTTTATACTAGCTTTTACCCGCGACTTCGTCTGCGTGGAATTAATAATTTGGGTACCTTAATTCTTAAACAAATCTGCTTTTTAATTCATCCTTTTTCCCCCCAAATTGGTCCACACTATACATTTCCACCCCATTTTTTACACCCTTAAGTGATGATTTCGGGGATAAAAGTTATTCTGTATCATTCCCCACAGCTCAAAATATCCCCATACCAAGTTTCATCTAAATCGGTTCAGCGGTTATTGATTCCCCATACAAATTTCCACCCCCCTTTTCACCCCCTTGAGCGGTGAGTTTTGGGATAAAAAATATCCTATGTCCTTCCCCGGGACTCAAACTATCTGTATACCAAATTTCAACTAAATCGGTTCAGCGGTTTAAGCGTGAAGAGGTAACACACAGACAGACAGACAGACAGACTTTCGCATTTATAATATTAGTATGGATTAGTAGGTACTTGTATATATGCACGCAGATAAGCAACAATGATATCATACATTACTCATGTAATTGTTCCCTCATGATCAAAGCCGCATTGTAGGATATCATGCATTGTAGTAAAATATGCCAGTCGCCTTGAAAAGTGCGATCATATGATAGCAATTTAGATTATTCAGTATGACAACAGAAAAAGATGTCATATACAGTGGAACCTCGCTAACTCGAACCTCGATAAGCAGAAATCCTCGTTAACACGAAATAAAATGCTATTTCCTTCAGATTCATGCTATCAAGGTTCCACTGTATTAAAGAAAAAAATTGTTACGGTTTTTTTTTTTTTTTTTTTCATTTATTTTTCAAAGGCACATATACATAATTAATTTCAAAATTACTCGCCAAACTGCGTATGCAGTTTGTTGGCGAGAAAGCGCTCTTTTTTACAATTTTATGCTTACTTAAGTTGCTATCTTACTATGCTTACCCTAAGTTTGACATTAAAGTTAGTCTTAGAAAAAATATACCTATATAATAAAGTAATAAAGCATCCTTTTACAAATAAATGTTTCTACCTAAAGGATACACTATGCTAAAATAACAAACAACAACAATTATAATTTAAATAATAATACACGGTTGCTAAGTCAAGGTAAGTTATCTATAAGTGTTTTTTTTAATTTGTTCTTTACTTCTTTTATGCTATATTTATTATCTCCTCTTAACCATTCTATTTCATTATATATTTTTGGGACCAAAAATTTATCTGTTCTCCTACCATAATAATTTTTGACAAAATGTTGCACATATTTCTTTAATCTAATATTTTTTGTTCTATATCTGCTTTGTTATGAGATACAGCCTGGTAATAGACAGACGGACAGCGGAGTCTTAGTAATAGGGTCCCGTTTTTACCCTTTGGGTAAGGAACCCTAAAAAGTGACCAAGCCTTCCTGCAGTGGCGGAGGCCGTATTTCTAACCGTCGTCCTCAGCTTACGCGACTAATGCCCTGGACCTCAAGATGCCTCAAGGCTACCCCGTCACGGCGGTATTAACCGTACAAATTTCTCGAGTACAATCTTAGAAAGACTAGGCGTCTTTGATTAACTCATCTGATTTGTTCCCAAAGTTGTATAGAAATACTTACATGTCATCTTTAAACTCAAGTCAACAGGGCGTCAGCTTTTGGGCACAAGCATGTCGAGCACTAGGACTTAGTCTTTCCCCACGTTGACCTTAAGTATATAACACCTGTGTTAGTATGAAAGTCTGCAAATCGACGAAACTTTTAATCTTCTAAGTTTCTATCAGCCTCAAAACACCCACTAATGGGAACATTATCGGGAATCAGAACAAACTTGCGAACAAACCTGGTACACTCGGATACACAAGTTTTAATGATACCTATCTCATATATTTGTTTTGTTAGAAATACAAGTTCTGCTGTTCCCGGACACGTTACGTATTATGTTTCGGGAAATTTCCCCATACAAAATGGGGAACGTTCCTAGGAATTCCCGGGAACGGCACAACTCTAGTTAGAAACAATGTATTACCGCTGAAAATTGACGTAAAAATTAACAATTACTCAATAGTCTTACTACAGAGGGCGCTAGGGAAAGCTTATCTGTCAGTCGGCACCAAAACATTTTAACCTCATTGTTATGTTTTGTTGTACTGACATTTCTGTTAAAATATAAAATGAATATGCCACTATTATTATTTTATTTTATTTATTGTCACTTAGCAACTTATATCATAGCTATAACATAGACTTGACAATGACTTCAAACAATTAGACATAAACGTGTTAAGCAATCTTGTGTGGGGGTTAACGAGGTATCAACGTCATTATGTCATTACGGTCGTCTTTGTTCGTCATCTCATTATGCGAGATGCGGTTTAATGCAAGGATCTATTTAATAGGTAGTTAAGGGACTCATAATTGACAATGCACTTTAAATGCCCTTTAAACTTCCGTATTTACAAAGTTACGTTCGTTGTTTGTTACATACACCATACTTATGTATACTATCAGTGATACTATATGTGATACTAGCGACCCGCTCCGGCTTCGCACGGGTAGATCAACTAATTTACACATAACCTTTAGAAATTATACTTATAAACCATCCTCTTGAATCACTATCTAATAAAAAAAAACGCATCAAAATCCGTTGCGTACTTTTAAAGATCTAAGCATACATAGGGCTGTGAAGCCGATGGTCCTGGGTTCGAATCCCGGTAAGGGCATTTATTTGTGTGATGAGCACAGATATTTGCTCCTGAGTCATGGGTGTTTTCTATGTATTTAAGTATTTATATATTATATATATCGTTGTCTGAGTACCCATAACACAAGCCTCCTTGGGCTTACCGTGGGACTTAGTCAATCTGTGTAAGAATGTCCTATAATATTTATTTATTTATTTTATAGGGACAGACATACAGACAGCGGAAAGCGACTTTGTTTTATACTACGTAGTGATAAGTTTATGATTTTGTTGGTCATTAAAAAAATACCTACACGTAAGTTTACGGTCGATATTCGAATATTGGCAATAATTTATATAACAATCAACGACTCAGAGTAAGCTCAATAACTCGGTACTGTACTTACACAATTTTATTTAAAAAAAAACACTTTTACACTGTAAAATACATAGGAAACTTACCATTCGAAGTTATTGTAAAAAACAATGCAACCAGCTTTTTAACTTACCTAAAACAGAAAAAGCGTACATTAGTTATGAATAATAATAATAATATGTTTATGAATGATAAATTATTTCCTCAAAACCATTCGTTTGGCCATTCTAGTACCAGCGTTTTAATCATCTAATTGCAAAGCTCACAAGTATTTCTGTATTTTAAGGAAAAATTGGCTATTAAAAACACTTAGGTAATACCCGTCAAGAAAAATTATAGTGGTCTAAAAAAAAATATTCTACCATTCTAATGAAGTGTCCAAAACGATATAAGTACAAAACCTTTGTTGTCCTTTATTGAAACACGAATCATTTTTTGTAAAAAATATGAACGTTCTTTCTATAAGTGGCTTGTCGCTCGAGAACTTCCTATTTATCAAAACAGTTATCCTAAAAATAAAATTACCGTTTTTGTCACTTTACACCTCGACTGTACTTTCTTTGTCCGGTCCCCTGTAATAACCGAACAAGATAACTTCCTCAATAACGCCGTATCACGCCATTATAATGGCCGTATCGTTTCATGAAGTTATATATAATTATCTATGTAGGTATAAACTAGTTATCTTTTCCTACAATAGCAACTGCCTCTATTTTAGTAGATACTAGCTTTTGCCCGCGACTTCGTCTGCGTGGACTTAGTAACCGCAGCTAGAGTAAGAATAGCGCCTGGAAAAAATTTCATAGCAATCTAAATTTGAGCATATTATGCACACAAATTAGCAGGCACTTCGTTAATTATCTCAGTTCCACCCCGCTTTTTACTTTCTTAAGGGATGATTTTGGGATAAAAACTATCCTATGTCCTTCTCAGGGACTCAACCTATCTCTATGCCAAATTTCATCTAAATCGGTTCAGCGGTTTAAGCGTGAAGAGGGAACACACAGACAGAAAGACAGACAGACAGACTTTCGCATTTATTATATTAGTATGCATTTGCAATTTTTATAATTATCCCGCATTCGAAGTTACCACAATGCACCATACATAACAAAGAAACAAAAGTACTCGTACTTGTTTTCGATTCAATTTCTCTTTCGTACAAAACAAATACATTTCTAGATTAAAATTTGTTTATCCAGTAACTATTTTCGCACCGATAAGATTGGTACGACTGATTCATATACTATTTCGGTGTTTGATCGAGCGATCAATATTTGCGATGTATTCTTATCGCATAGTATTTCATTGCCGTGTTTTCCTATGCTAGTTAAGTAAGATCCTTGATCCTTCCTGTTAAAACAGAAAATGATGCAGCGCAGAATTAATTCTTTCTCATTTTTAGTGTAATTTCTTCATTCCTTAGTAGTTGTATATGTTGCTGCATTTCTCACCCTCTATCGAAAGGTTAACTGGAAGAGATCCCTTAAAGGGATAAGTTCGCCTTTGTATCTGTTCCTAATCGTAAGAAACTTTTATTGTGTTTCTTTTTAAACATCATTGGCGTTATTCATAAACGCGTTACTGGCCTGAATTAGCTATGAATCGTTTGACTTTATCTGTCATTTTGACTTATGTATTTGTAAGAAAGGGATAAAACATAATTTAACTAAATCAGGCAAACAGGCAGATAAAACATTTTATGAATAAGTGGGAAACCTCACACTTTATAACCTGTCTGTGTGAGCCTATTATAACGTATGTAGGGTACTAATACTACTAATATTAAAATGAACCTAGTTTTTAAATATGTAAAATGGCATGGCATATCCCACTCATAGTACGTCAGCTTCAGATATATTTTTATAAGATGCTACGGTTCTGTAAACAAAAAAAAAACTATGTACCTACTAATATTTTGTTTATGAAGTTGTTTATTTATCATTTATCAAACTTACATAAATATCCGATTGCTACTATCAAATTAATTACCACTTTCAGTTTTGATTCTTGGTAATAATGTTATTTTTACCTTATTATTGAACCGACGAATACAGAAAATACAAGTCATTTAGCAACGAGCGGCGAGCCACTCAACCAAAACATTGATTTAAGGTTTAAGTTCGGCTAATGTACATAATATCTTCTCTCAGTACGTCGTATTAAATGTCAATTTCCTTAACAAGAACGACAATAACACGTTTGTTGCCCCTCATCTGACCTTGTTACTCGCAAATCTCTGTGTAATATGCATATTTTGTCTCATTGGCAGTCAGTCTCGCTTGTGAACAACAAAATATATTGGAATAAGGTAAAGATAACATTGGCTGGAAGTAAGTTATTTATGATACATGTGAAGTAAACAAACTCCTTCTTTAATCGTTCTTCTGTATTAGAAGAACCCTACTCTTGGTTCAGCAGATAGTTAAAACGCTAGTTTACGTTTTAGTTTAGTTAACGTGGGGAACAATACATTTCAAGATATATTAATATTACATTAGACATCAGTACTTATAGTAATAAGTTTACTATGTATTGTGCCAGTAGCACACATATGCAACCTCCAATATTCTGGACGTAAGAGAAGGTTCAAGGAAGAAAGAAGAAGAAAGAAGAAAGAGAAAGAGGAGAAAGAGAGGAGGAAGAAGGAAGGAAGAGAAGGGTGTTATATTTTATTATTGTATAAAATCTACTGCGGATGGTGTACCGAGACAAACCTTACTGGTTTAACGGTACTTTTGTAATTAAGTTGTATATTATGTCAATTATGTGTATTTACCTGAATTAATAAAAATAAATAAAGGTTGGCATAAAACAGCCAGGTTTTAAAAGAGCTACTTGCATATTTTCGGAAGTTCCTTATGACATTTTTTTAAATTGTGATTATGTAAATATAAATGGAATCGTTATTTGATTAGAAAGCCATATTCAATACGAGTTTTGAATGATTCACGGTTAGTTTCACTAGACTTATATTGACCGGGATATAGACCGTGATTACCTTTTGTATTATTTGTGAGCTCCCGATATTTCGACGCAGTTACATGCATCATGTTCACGGGTGACTGAAGAT